>NW_005353510.1:5088-61672 GCF_000412655.1 Myotis brandtii | reverse complement strand
AATCAATGATTCTCTCTCGTCATTGATGTTTCTAGCTCTCTCTCCCTCTCCCTTCCTCTCTGAAATCAATATAAATATTTAAATAAATAAATAATAAATAAATAAAATGAAATGGTCACTTTTGTTCAATATCTTGTCAAATTTGAACTGACTTCAATTTTGACAGTTAGTTTTTCCTTCAAGATCAGATGAGGATCATAAGAGCACCAAAATTCCCTGATAATTTCTTTTATTTTCTGTAATCAATATTGTCAGCAAAGAAATTGAGGAGTGATTGTACAAATGAGCTCATTTTCAGATAGTTGAACTCTCTTTTCACCTCTCTCAGTCATTTGCCTATGTTAATAGGTATATGTTAATACAGGCATTTAATATATTTATATATTATGAGATAATACATAACATATATATGCATATTGTCTATATTATTGTTATATATTAAAAAGTGAATTAACTGTGCAAGCAGTTATACAGTAGATTGAAACATAGAATGAAAGTCTCATCTATAAAAAGTAAATTATATCTATAATATAATGCAGTACTTTGGGATTCATTTATTAGCTAACATAAGAAATATTTATTGAATATGTACTATGTATTAATACTGTTTTTGGTGTTGATGATTCAACCAGGAAAAGGCCAATATAGCTTCAGCTCTTGTGGCATTTACACATCTGAGAAGAAAGTAGAAAACAAGCAACTAAAATAATTTCAATAAATGATGAAAATTCTAAAAATCAGGAGTATAAGAAAGATATTGGGCCCTATTGGGTAGGAGAGACATGGATTGATTGCCTCTCATACATGCCCCAAATAGGGATCGAACCTGGATATGTGCCCTGACCGGGAATCAAACCCGCTACATTTTGGTGTATGGGATGATGCGCCAACCAACTGAGCCACACTGGCCAGGGACAGATTCTATTTTAAATGTGATACTGACTCTTAAATTTATCGAATTAAAATAATCAAACGAACCAATCAACCTGTCATAAAAAAATAAAGTATCAGGTACTTTCCCTGGTGCCCACAACTTAAAAGAAGTAATAAAAAGTGTTTAGGACTATAATCCTTATTAAAAACAAAAAACAAAAAAAAAATGTTGGATTTGTTTATTCTTACCTCAATTATTTCTCAGTAAAATAATCAAACGAACCAATCAACCTGTCATAAAAAATAAAGTATCAGGTACTTTTCCTGGTGCCCACAACTTAAAAGAAGCAATAAAAAGTGTTTAGGACTATAATCCTTATTTAAAAAAAACAAAAAACAAAAAAAAGGTTGGATTTGTTTATTCTTACCTCGACTATTTCTCAGCTTCTTCCCTTGACTAGAACAGTTTCCTTTGTCTGTAATTAATGGGGAGCTGACCATCAGTGTCCTAACAGGTATTCTGATAAAAGGACTTGACTACGTTCCTTCAAGGCAGACTAAGTTCAACTGAACAAAATGGCCACAGTGTTCATGTTAATGACATAATTTTTACAGCTATTCAGTTGGCTCCATTCACTGCCTGCCAGTTCACAGTTTCTCTCACTCCTTTAGCAACTTCCAGTCAATCAAAGTCAACATTTATTCATCAGTAGGTAGAAAGACAAGACTAAAAATTTGAAAGAAAATTATAGTGTTCTACTCATCTTCGTATATCTAGCTTTTAGCAGATGTCTGTCACAACCTAAGAGCTCAATCATGCTTGAAACAAAAATCAATTTAGCAAATTGAAAAAGGACAGGGAAGAAACAGAATTCTCCCTCACTTCAATTTCTCTTCTCAGTAAGTTTGGGGTAAAAAATGCAACTATCTGAATAACTTAGTGAATTATGTCCTTTTTTAATGTTATGAAAGCTTTCTGGTAATAAAGAAGTTTAGAAAACATCGCTATCATGGTGTTTACATGATTCCAGGGTACATGTCTTTTTAGAAAGAAAATTGTGGGTTGATTTGAACACATGGAGAATATCAGGCAAAGTCCAAATGTTTGGGAAACTTAACAAACCAAAAGTTTTATCCTATACACTCACACTTGTGTTCCATAATAATTATTGTGAAAAGAAACTCATACTTTAGCATAATTAGATCCAAACATTAGACAGAATATTTTATGGATATTTATTTTTTAAATATTTTTATTGATTTCAGAGAGGAAGGGAGAGGGAGAGAGAGATAGAAACATCAATGATGAGAGAGAATCATTGGTTGACTGCCTCCTGCACGCCCCCTACTGGGGATCAAGCCCACAACCCGAGCATGTGCCCTTAATCGGAATCGAACCTGGGACCCTTCATTCCACAGGCTGATGCTCTATCCACTGAGCCAAAGTGGCTAGGGCTCATGGATGTTTATTAATATAATTTTTTTGGGTAATAAAAGTGTGTGACAGCTTTAAAGATCTCAATGATTTGTCCCTGGTATAGTCAGTTGGAAGTAAATGCTTAAAGTTGCCAATTTCCACATAATACGAACTTTCAGCATATATTTAAAGAAACAACACAAACCTTAATTTAGAAATAGCAGAAGGAAAACCATTTTCTTCTTTGAAGATATGAAAACTTTTAAACATTTTTAAAATTTTTATTTATTTTTTAGTTCAGAGATCAAAATTGTTTGGTTAAAGAGTAGGTTCATTTGTCAGGTGAACAAGGTGACTTCCTGCCATTAAAAAGGCATTAAGGCTAAAACTGTTGTACGCGAGCTAATTTTGTACAAGCCTTCAAAGATACTAGACTCTTTCATTTTACTCCATGTCATCAAAACAGGGATTTAATTGGCTATAATGTAGTTCAATTGAGCCAATAAAAAGTATCATTGATTATAGTCTCTATAGAACTGTAATGGCAGCCATTTTTTTACTGTATTGGCAGACAAAATTGCATTTTCTCTTCGTCTCAGGTCACTTACCACCCAAATGAGCGATTGTTAATGGAACCAGATCATTAGCTCCTGCTGCACTGATTTCCGTGTCACCGCCTGAGTGCACAGCTCAGTGGACAGAGAATATTCCAGGGTGGCTTCTTCTTGCACCTGAGGAAGAAATTTGGTAAGTTTTGATAAATGGCTCCATTTATAGCATGATGAATTGCCTACCTGAAAATGCTGACTACTGAGTTGGGAAGACTAATGACTGGGTGTGAGAAGGCTGGTTCATACCTGCCAAAGAAATAAGAAAAAAATCTAAATTATTTAAGATAAGGCAAATAATAGTAACAATAATGATAAAATAGTAATCATAATTACACAACACAGAGTCAATGATTACTGAGAACCTACTCTGTTCCAGATAATATGTTAAATAATTTACATATGGTAGTTTAGCCCTACAACAATATTTTGAGATAAATATATCATTTCAAATTTAAAGTAACCAAAGTCTAGAGATAATGGCACACTTACCAAAGATTACAAGTTAATAAAGCAAAACTCAAATTCCTGACTCTTCAGGAAACTGCACTACTGTTGATTAGTAATGTCCAATAATATTTTTCTCAGTTATTATGTGTGAATGTGTTTTGTTATTGAGTATGCAAGCAATTCTGTTTATTGCCAATGTCTCTTTCTTAGACTGTAAGACATTTAAAAATTCAGTAGATTATAGTAGGAACTCAATTTTTTAAGGGAATAGCTGAATAAATGAATGATGCGTGACCTATAGTTTTCAGCAAGAATATAAGCAATGAATGACATTACCAGGATCTCAAATAAATCAGATAGAGTTGAAGAAAATATTCCATATTCCATTTTTTTCCCCTCTGTCATTACTTCCTGGGGACCCATTTATTGTGTTGTTAACTTAAGTATATTATTAAATGCACTTTATGTATACTTTTATGTGCTCCTGAAAGTAATGGGCTAAGTAAATTGGTATAAATTTAGTATTTGAAGAAATCTTTTAGTGAATGGCTTTGTAAGGTGAAAAGTCCTTGACTTAAAATTGTCTGCTTTTTAGATCAGACCTATGTTTTTAGTGAACTACAATCAGCTTTTAAAATTTCCCATTTTCCCTTAGAGATTGGAGAAGCATGAGAAAAACTTAGGAGCAAAAAGAAGTAAATCATATAGTTAATTGCTTAGTGAACACATACACTCTTCCCACACCTCACTTTGTTATTACCTTTGAAGCTCAAAGTGTGGGAAGTCACTGCAAGTTGACTCATTAGAGCACATACACACGTATACACACCAACACACCACAAAACAAAACAAAATCATGCATCATATGCTTAATAAAAATTAGAAATTTACTTGACAAAATATTTAACACTAGAGGCCCAGTGCACAGAATTCATGCACTGGGGGGGGGGGCGTGAGGGACTCCACCGGTGCACGATCCGGACTGGGGAGGGACACGGGAGGTTGGCCAGTCAGGGAGGGACCGCAGGAGGGCTCCAGGGCATGTCCAGCCCATCTCCCTCAGTCCTGATCGGCCGGACCCCAGCAGCAAGCTAACCTACCAGTCAGAGTGTCTGCCCTCTGCTGGTCAGTGCACATCATAGGGAGCGGTTGAGTGGCCTTAGCATATTATGCTTTGATTTGTTGAATGCCCGACTGGATGACTGGACATTTAGCATGTTAGGCTTTTATTATATAGGATTATATAGGATAGTGTTTCTTCAAATACCTAATTTCTCAATTTTAATTCATTAATTTGCCTGAAGCAAGTTCTTTCTCCCTCAGTACCATCTCTCTCTCTGCTTCACCTTATGTTCTACCTAACATTCTAAAGAAAAAGCTTTCCCCCCAAAATCTCTGTCCTTGCTTTTGACAACACCGTCTGCTGGCAACCACATCCTTGGCCAAATAGACATCAAAATGCAGAGTAGGAATAGGCACCAGTGTCCCATTGCCATGAAAGTGGGTGGCTGGAGTGGGCAGATCAAACCTGCATCTCACTTAAATGAGTGTAACCTGGGAGGTATAGTAAATAGAGAAAACTTACACTAATACAACCAGAGACATGAAAAAAGAACTTTAGCCAGCTACAGAAGAAAAAATCATACACAAGCAGAGTGTTTAATGAAGCAGTAACTTTCTCAGAAGGAACTAATAGTGTGCAGAGGACTGGGAGGCATTCTTTATTGCCCCCCTCCCATTCAGTAATGAACCCGATGTCCCTGAGATGCATAAACCTGTGTTCCTATCCTTCAGCAGTATGTTTGATCTGATAGCTGTGGGATAGTGTCTGTTCATTCATTGTTTCAGCAAATGTTCATTGAACATTTAACATAGATTCAGTAAACTATGTAAAATGCAATCCCAGAGCCCAGAGGAACTTGCAGGGTAATTGAAGAGCTAGGACATGCATACACCAACATAAAATATTCATTTAATATAACATGCCATGGAGTTTAGAATTGCTAGCATTAGAAATAGACCTTCACGTTTCTCTATTCTGTTTGTTTTTCTTCTGTATTTTCAAGAGCTGGGGTTCTATGGAAATACTTTAAGAATGAATACAGATCTCAAGGGAAAAGCCAAGCTCATTGAAATACCCTCATCCCCGCATGTTAGGAAAACTGAGTTGACATTAATATCTCAAGAGCATTTGCTAGTAATTAGCAGAGTTGGGATCAGGAATAATTAAGTCCCAATGTGCAGTAAAGGTAATATGTGTGCCTGGTTTATGAGAGGAGAGGTATTTGATGAATTTACATGCAGCACCAAAGCATGTCCTAATCACTTATGGAGTCTAGGTTCTAAATCTCTCAGTTATCTGTAAGTGGATGTACCATGTTAAAGGTTATATGCTGCAAATATTTAATTTTTAGAATGTTGAGCAGGATCTAAATTTTACCTTCTATTTTTCTATCATGGGGGCTTCGAAAGAATGTTATTTCAGAGCACACTCTCATTTCAGTAACAGGCCTAAGAAATGTGTAATTAGGAAGGTAAACATTCTATACAAAGTCGTGTAATTATCTTCAAAGGCAAAAACAAATGATTTTTGGCACTTCACAATTTTTCCATAGATTATTTCCATTAGCAGAATTATTAAGAATTAGCATTCTTTCATTTTCATTGGGTTATCAAAACAAAATTTTCTCTATACATTTAATATACAAAATTGATGTGTAGGGCAGGATGACTAAACTAAACAGAACTTTATGTTCTCAAACCATCTTTAGTATGGGATTTATACATTGATCCTCTAAAGAAAACAGTTGGAAAAACAAAATAACATAGGGCTTTGGCACAGGGCTTCTTGAATTAGATTTACTGTTTAAATATAGCACTCAATGCCAGTAATGAAACAAGTTCTATAACTTTTCTAATCTTTAGTTATTGGTTGTAAAATATAAAAATTACAGTGGCAGTTATCTTTCATATTTTTGTGAGATTAAAATTGTATGTTTATAATATTTAGTATAGTTCCAAACACTTAGAAAACACTGAGGAGATGATACTGGTTAATATTAAGCATAACGTACCTAATGAGGCACCTTGCTAGGTACTGTGGATAAAGAGATTCCACTAAAAATGTTTAGGTTTATGAAAGAAGACTTATATACATATATAATAATTGCTTTTAAAATATAAAATAGGAAAAAGTGAGCTCTCATAAATTTACTTCTGAATAGTTGTGGTAGATGGAGAGACATTTCTTTTAGACAGAAATAAAAAGCAATGGTATAATGCAGTGATGGCAAACCTTTTGAGCTCGGCATGTCAGCATTTTGAAAAACCCTAACTTAACTCTGGTGCCATGTCACATAGAGGAATTTTTTGATATTTGTAGCCATAGTAAAACAAAGATGTATATTTTTTGATATTTATTTTATATATTTAAATGCCATTTAACAAAGAAAAATCAACCAAAAAAATGAGTTCGCGTGTCACCTCTGACACACGTGTCACAGGTTTGCCATCACTGGTATAGTGGGTAAATTCGGTTTTGTGTGTTTTCCAACATTTTTTCAAATGACCCAATAAAAAAATAGTATATACCAGGTTGATTTGTTCTGGAAATCTAGGTTTCAACAGCTCTGGAAAGGATGTTGAGATTCCCTACAAACGCTTTCTAGAATGTGGATGTAGGTCAATGGAAGACTGAGGGAGGACTCAGTCCTCAAGTACTGAAAAACATATGCGCCTCAGTCTCTGTCTGAGACTGTGGGCTTACACAGCAGACATTTATTTCTCACAGTTATGGAGGCTGTAAGTCCAAGAGGTGCTGGCAGATCCAGTTGTTGGTGAGGTCCTCTTCCTGGCCTGCCGGTGGCCACCTTCTTGCTCTACAGTAGCCCCACAGTATCTGCCATTTCACATTCAATGGTTTTAGTTACTCAAGGTGAACGGTGTAACTTTTATTATTGTGTATTAAATAGGATTGTTCTGTGTTATTATTAGTTGCTGTTAATCTCCTACTGGGACGAATGTGACTAGATTTGACTCTTTTCTTTGCTAAGTGAGATATGAACTCTGTTTTCTCCTCATGGGTTGCCTTGTGTTTTGTCAACTGTCAGGCACATCTAGGTGGAATAATCTCAGAAACGCAGAATCACACAGATCTGATTGCTTTGCATAGACCTCACAAAATCGAGTTTATTTTTCTCTAAGCTCTGTAAGAGCAAGAACTATGCCCAGCCGGGGTAGCTCAGTGGTTGAGCATTGACCCATGCACCAAGAGGTTGCTGGTTTGATTCCAGGTTGCCCGGGTTACCGGTTTGATCCCGAGTAGGGGGTGTGCAGGAGGCAGCTGATTTGATGTTTCGATTTCTCTCCCTTCTCCCTCTCCCTTCCTCCCTCTCTAAAAATCAATGAAAACATTTTTTTAAAAAGAGAAATAACTTTGTCTTTTTCCATGGTTTGTTTCTGTTTAATGGAATGTTTGACATTAATGAATGTAATTATTAAATACCTTCGGAATAAATTCAGTTCTTCTGTTTAACAAACATTGACTGAGCATCTTTGTGACAGGCAGTGTGGAAGATGCTGTTGGTAAAAAATTGAAAAGAATACAATTTCTTTTTTCAAGCAGTTTATGATTGAATATGGAGACAGACATATAAATTAATAATGTATGCAAGACAAAATTGGGTAGCTTCTTTAATAATGGCAAATCATGGAGACCAATAAAAAATAATAAATGAATTAACATGGATCAGAAAGTATTTCTCAAAGGAAATTTGAGATATGGTTTAAAGAATGAATAGGATTTTGGGAGGTAGAAAAGTGATTAAAGTTGCGGGAACTGTATGAAGAGAGATATCGATGCGTTACGGCCAAAGGTGATCCTGAGTGGGGGGGGCGGGGTGAAAGGATTGAGAAAAGACAGACAAGAGAATGAAAGCTGGGTCCTGCTGGGACGCTGCCTCCCTGATGAGGAGACAGCCCCAGCGCCCAACAAGCCCTGTCTTTATTTTATAGCAGATGCCACGAGGCAAAGTAGGGGCGTGATCAAGTTGTTTACAGCATTCTCGTGAGTTTCAACCCTACTCAACTATATGCACCTGAACTCTATCACAAGGCACGTGGGGCCACGTGTTCGGACCATAGGTTCAAGCTCACAACCACAGCTGTTGGCTATGATTGTGCTGGGAGGGCCCTACCCTCCAGCTGGGACTTGCACGTGGCAATGAGAGGACCCTGTCCTTTCATTAGTCCGAGGCTTGAACCTGGCCAAAACACTGTAGCCGCGCCCCACACCGATGTATAGAACTGTTTGGGGAGGGTAGAGATTGTACCAGAACATAAAACTTGGAAGGGTAGCTTACAACCAGATTGTAAAAAAAACAGAATACCATTCTAAAAATTTTGGAGCTTTTTCTGTAGATAATGGGAAATATTGAAAGTTTTAGAGAATGAAGGCTTTAGATAATTTAGAGAATGATCTTAGTTCACTTTTAAGCAAGATAAATTGGAAGGTAGTATGACAGATAGATTGGAATGAAGTAGAACAGTCTAAATCAAGAATACAGAGAAATATAAATTAGTTAGGAACTACTATAATGACAGAGACAATGAAAGGGAGAGGGGCAGATAAGAGAGCTCTTACTGTGGTAGAAATAGTACTTGGTAACTAATTTATTTTAGAATGAGAGGTATTAAATATGACCTTCCATTTTAGCTTGGATAACTTGAAAGATGATCAGTGCTCTTCATAGCAATAGGAAACAAAGAAATATAACAATAAAACAGCTAATACTCATATAGAGCTTTCCATGAGTTCAATGTTTAAGGCTCACAACACACCTCTGAACCATGTGTGCTCTTACTATTCCCATTTCTCAGAAGAAGAAACTAAGGAACAGGAGGGTTAACAAGCTTGCCCAGAGTTAAAGAACTGGTCAGTTTCGAGCTAGGACTCAAACTCCTATAGCCTCATCCCCATGACCCGGTAATTAATCACTATGCCATCTGTTTTCCCGAAATAAAAAGGAATAAATAGCCAGGAGCAGAGAAGCAGTTGAGTTTTTAGGTGCTGCATTTGCAGTATTGTCTAGACATCAGTGTGGGAATGTCCAGCAAGCATTCTGTGGAAATTTAAACCTTCTGTTTAAGAGAATGATTACAACGGAACCGTTATTAGTGTCATTTCTGAAAACCGAGACCGTAGGTATATAAAAAATGAATGAGAATGGCAAAGGCTTTTTTCTTTATTTTTTAAACTTGGTCTGAAAAATAGAGTATGTGATAACCTTTTCTGTTATTATGTAACTGATTTAAATTTTTATAAATCCAAATATAGTTTTCTCTTCTTTCTTTAATTTAGCTAAAAATAACAAGAAAAATATGAGATTTAGTATAGACAGATAAAAATTTTTAATCTGATTATAGAAAGTCTACTGCCTCAGATATGAGTGTATCTGAATATAAAATTCCCTTTGAACTCCAGTTAGCCTTTCTCCTGTATAGCAATCTCCAGCTGAACTCTCGCCCATCATGCCTCCTTCTCCTTGGCATATTGCTGTCTATTGCTGTGGAAAGATAGGCACTTCGAGGGAAAGCATATTAGTTAAGCATCAATTGCAACTTAATGGGCCAGGTATCTGAATTATATTCTACAATGACATTATAAATCTTTTCTTTAGACTGTTGAGAGAATATGCTATATCTCACTGAAAACCTCTGATGTGGACTTAGCTATCAATAATTTTTTCATACAGGAGCCAATTGAATAGCTTGATATATTTTGAGAACAAATAGTCCAGAATGAAAATAAAAATACAGTAATATAATCAGCTCAACATTGGGGTAAACATAGTCTGCTGTGAAAGAGATATGAAGGAGAAAGACAAAGAGAAAGAGGCAAGTAGAATGAGAATTAATACGGACACATGAATCACAAATGCTATGTTATTTTTCTGTCTTTTTTACTAGAGGCTCACATCATTCTCTCTTCAATCAAGTGAGTAGCAGGTGGCATTTTTTATGTGGCTGAAAGAAAAGACTAAATCATCCAAGCGAGTAATAGCTAGCCGTAAGCCTGGCCAGTCTCATCCAGAGATGGCAAAACCTGTGCCTACATAACTGGGTTTAAATATGATGCACTCACCCCATTTTTCTTTCAGTTGTACTCTGCACATTACCATGTTAGCAAGTGCGCAGGGCACGGGCAGAGAGTGATTCAAAGAGGGCATTGGCAAGACTGTAAATTCAGGGGCACAGAAAAGAGGCACCATCGTACCTCTCTCACCTGATACCTACTTAAGATGGTCCACATTCTTGAAATGTATAGGTAACATCGGATATTTAAGAGAAAAATGTCATGGAAACAGAAATTTAGTGACCACATTTTCTAGTGAGGTGTTAATGATCATTAGAAAATATTTTATAGCATGAAAGTTACAGACAAAAGGTAAAAAAGCTCTCTGAATGTCTACAGGGGTTGGAGAGTGGAGGTATTTGATTACTTCATACCTCTCTTTTGATTTATGTACATTCATTCAACACATTAATTGAGTACCTGTTGTATACTCAGCAGTGTATCAGGCACTAGAAATTCAGTAGTGAACAGTAGATTAAAATACCTGTCCCCCCAAAATTTACATTCTGGTGGCATCTTTGGGGAGGAGAGAGAAGGAAAGTACAGGGAGATATAAAATAAACAAAATAATTATTAAAATATAAAGTATATTGGATGGGGTAAAGCACTATGGAGAACAGTGGAGGGGAAGGGTGAGATAATGATGGAGAGAGGTCCACAATTTGAAATATGGTGTTTTAGAAAGCTTCACTGAGAAAAGGACATTTGAGCAAAGACCAGGAGTAGGTGAGAGAATGAGGTATGTGGACATCTGGGGGAAGGGCATTTTAGATACAGAGAAAGATTTTTGTTAAAGATAAAAAAATAGATACAGAGAAAACACATGCATGGCCCGAGGCATGAGTGGGTCTAGAATATCTGAGGAGCAGCCAGGACAAGGTGGCTGGAGCACAGTGAACAGCAGGGAAGGCAGGAGGAAATGAGATCAGAGAACTGAGGAGACAGAACAGCTACTGTAGGACTTTGTAGGCTGCTGTAAAGAATTTGCTTTTATTTTGAGTGACGTGGGAAGCTATGCTTCTATGTTGAAAATAGAGAAGTATGAGAGATGAGAGCGTCAGGGAGACCAGGAGGTCACTGCATTAATCCAGAGGAGATGTAAGGTAGAGGTGGAGGCAAGTGGTCAGATTCTGGATGTATTTGGAAGAGATGCTGATGAATATGAAAGAAAACTGTTTCTTGGCAGAGTAACAAGTATGATGGAGCTGCCATATATTTCGTTGGAGGAAACTATAGTAAAGCAAACTTTGATGGGGAGAACAGGAATGGATTGGAAATGTGTGAAGTTTGAGATGTATATTTGACCCTCAAATGGAGATGCCAACACTGTCTTTACTTGTACATTTTGTCTATATAAATTTGGGGATCAGGGAGAACTCTGATGTAATTTTATACTATATTTGAGAAATATGTTTTTCAATCGTTAGGTGGTATTCAAAACCATAAGATTGGGTCAGATCAACAAGGGAATGAATGTATGGAGAGAGGAGAGACTATACAGTTACTGAGACCGAGAGCATTCTGACCTGAAAAGGTAAGGGAGGAAAGACAGTCAGGACAAGTGTTACTTTTAGGAAACTAATAGAAGAAGGTTTCTTTCCCCTTCTCCATAGGAAAGAATAAAACAATGGTGTTAAACTCTATTAATGAGTCAAATAAAATGAAAACTGAGTTTTAATCATTGGGATAAGCATTCAGAGGTTATTGGTGACCTTGGACAATAGAAATTCCAGTGGAGTGCCAGGAGGGAAATGTCTCAGTTTATTGGGTTCAAGATAAAATAAGAGGGGCCAAAATGAAAACAAAACAATACAAAATAAAACAAACAAACAAAAAACACATACCTAAGTATAGACAAATCTTTCAAAGGCTTTTTTGCATAGAACCACAAAAATGTGAAGTTTGTTGGGGAAGAAACTGAATCAACATAGAGTTTTTTTAGAGGTTGTGGGAGAAGAGCATAAATTATAATATGTTTGTGTGATAATGGAAGGGATCCCTAAAGAGGGAGAGACTGGTGATTGATGAGTAAGGGAAGATTCTGGGGACAATTAACTAGAGAAGAAGGGATGATATAGGCTTCAAAATCAGAAGTGGTGGCCTTACCTAGTACTAGCTTATTTATATCAGCGTAAGGAAAGGCAGGGAACAAGGGCACAGGTTCAGGGAAGTCTGGGTAAACGTGGTCTTAGGAAAGTGTGGAAGTGAAATAAAAGACAAGTCATCAACTGAGTGAGCGTAAGGAGCTTTAAAGAGAGAGAAGATGAGAAACAGTTGTCTAGGAGCTTGGAGAGGGATTGAATTAGAAAAATGTAGTACAATTGCTTGACAGTAATATGGTCTTTTGAATAATGATCATGAAATTAAAATGATATTTCTTAGCATATGGGTGTGCTTTCCTCTAACTGTGTTTAGTTGACAAGGTGTGATCCTGTCTTGTGAATATATAGATGATCTGTAGTAGGGATCTTGTCAAACAGATATAAAGGATGAAAGAAAGCTAATGAAATTCATGATATATACAAGGGAGTGATTTTAATGATCAGCAATGGAACTTACACAGGTTAAGAAGGGAAATAAATGTAGAATGGGGCTTAAAGATAAGGCATACCAAGCCAATATTCTGCTCTGCCTTAAGTCACTCCAGGGCTAGGTCCTGGACAACTAGGAACCACCTCTTTATCCAAAAGCTCATCAAAATTATTAAAATGATCTAATCCTAAACTTATTCAGCCTACCTATTCTGCCCTGGCCATTCCTTCCTCTGAGAAGGACTCTGGCCCATGCTTTCCCCTTGCCTCCTGCTGCCTCCTTACCCATCTTAGTACTTCCCTGTGTGATTCTTCTTAGTGTGCTGCGCCCCTTTTCTTGGGAAGTTTAAGTAAAAAACTATATTTGCAATGGCAATTGTCACTTGATCTGTTGACCTTATCATACCTGAAAGAAACCAAAATCCCTGGTATATTTTTTTTTAATACCTAGGTACTCAAAATATGATAGGAGCAAGTATTAGAGGAAATGATGGTGAATCAAAATATAAAATCTTCTAGCACAAGTTGGTGATAACTAGAATTTAAAGATAAGTACAATAAAGAGGAGTAATGAGTATTATAATCTTATAGCTTAATTTTCAAAGTTTGTGGTTTTTAGGGGAAGGAATAAGAATAGTCTGACATTGACAATGAAGACCATGGTGGCACACCTGTCTACCACATAGACAATAAGGAGTGTAGTCATCCTCCACCTGAGAAATCTAACAAGGAAGAAAAGTCCTCAAGAGAACCAGGTTTCCATGAGAAGATAAAGGAAGAAGAAACATTAAAAAGGCAAAGGAAACATTCAGAGCAGAGGTTGAAGATAAAGAGGATTTTTCTGATGAATAACAAGTAGAATTTGGGATTATTTTTAAGATGACTAATGGAAACAGGGACAAATGCATAATGCATAATATGATTAATTTTAACGGTCTCACAACAAATGAAGTGGTGGCCAGGGTACGGTATTGGAGGGGAGCAGGAGAGATCTCTCCAGGATGACATGAAATTACAGAGCTCCTGTATGACTTCTGCTAAAGTAAGAGTAGAGACTTGGAGCACGTGTGTGGAGCTGGAGAACTCCTTACTCTGATGTCACAGAGCTCCCTTTGTCTACTTTGAATATTGCCCCAAGAGAGATTTAAATGCATTTATAATTAATCTGCAACAAACACATGTCATTAATAGATGCCCATCCACCATCTGCCTTAGTGGATTCGAGTAGAACTTTGAGTAGAGTAGGTGCTTGGTATCTCTATCAAATATTCAATGGGGCAAAATTATTGATGTTTGGATATAACTAAAATCTAAAGGATAGTTTCAAAGAAAGGGGCTCAAGGTTAGCTGTTTCCACAGAGCAGTGATGTGCAGGGCTATTTTGTGTCCTACATGGTCATTTGTGCTCACACAAAAAGGTTTTCTATCAACAGTCTGGTGCTGCTTCCATTTTTGAGGTACCTATCTCAGTTTGAAGAAAGTTATTATTTGGAGATAAAGGACCAACAAGAAAGAGATGGCATGGGGCAAAAAAATGTAAAATCAAAAAAAGGATTATTAAAGCAGACATGAATTCTCAATCATAGTCTAGCCAATGAGAGCAGGTCTCACAACTTGTAAGGAAAAGCAGAGAGAAAGGCCTTTGAAAAACACTCGCCTGCTTTACCTTTTTGGAGGTATGTTCACTTTTGGACTTGGAGAATCCATGGCTTCACATAGTCGTTTTATCTTTATAGATTAATCGGTAGGGAGGAATGAGACATGCTGGCAGATCATGTCTGTCTGACATGTTCTATCAAAACTTTGAACTTAGTGGTTGGCAGCAAAGAAATGTCACAAATGATTACAGGATAAAGAACTCAACTCCTACACTAACTTGTGTGTGTGGGGGGGTGGAGGGAGGGCTGAGACTGAACACATTTTATTCCTGGCACTAAAATGAGACTCCTTTTATAATAGATGATGATTTACAGAAGGGCAGTGAAATTGCATCTTTATTGTATTCTTAAAGCTTAGCACAGGGCCAAATTGCTCTAAAAGAAAATAACAGTGACTATGATACAGTGATGTACAGAATAAAGGTAGAGCTCCATCCTGGCATTCATAGATTGCAATATAAATAGTACCACCTAGAGTTGTGCAAATTGGCACATCTATGCTTTCCTTAATAAAAGAATGAATCATATACCCTCTAACACCCATTAGGCTCTTATTATGTGCTAGGTATATGATAAGGACTCAACACCTAAAATCTTACTTAGTCCTTACAAATAAGACACTAAAGCAAATAATATTTTCACATGTGCTCAAAATCTTGTGTTAAAACTAGTAACACAAGAATCAAGTTTCAGTGCTGAGTCTGTAGCTGATTTAGGCATCTACAGATTTCTCTATGACAGTACTCAGAGCAATGGAGATCATAGTAATTATGATACTGATGCATTAATTTGTTCTCAAAGTATTTATGTTCTCGCTGGGGGATGATTTTAAAAAAGAAAAATATGAGCCAAGTTTTACAAAGGACAACAGTGCAGAAAGAGAGAAGACAGACCTTTTGAAGTTACTATAGTTAGTGCTTTCCAAAGAGAGGTAACATGAGCTTGGTTTTGGGTAGTAAAGACGGGTATGAAGAGAACTGCTGGTGGGAGGAACAGCATGAGCAAGGTTGAGAGAGGAATAAGAGAGGAGCCTCATCAGATTAGAGAATCACATAGGGATTATGTCCTGGATATTTTCTTTCACATTTGGTGGTTTACAGGCTTTAAAAAAAACATTTTTATCAATTTTTAGAGAGAGGAAGAGAGAAAGGGAGAGAGGGAGAGAGAAACATTGATATGAGGAAGAAACATCGATCAGTTGCCTCCCAAACATGTCCTGATTGGGGATTGAACCTACAACCTGAGTACGGGCCCTGACCGGAAATCAAACTCACCGCCTTTTGGTGTACAGGATGACACTCCAACCAACTGAGCAACACCGGCCAGCTAGGCTTTTCTTTTTTTCTTCTTCTTCTTCTTCTTTTTTTTTTTAATATGGGCAGAGGAAGAAATCAAAACCTCAGTTTTCCTTGTGGCCTTTGTAACTTTTGATGGCTCTACCAGAAGAAGTTCTCATCTAGATCTCCTCTCAATTTTAATTGGAAGAAAGTGGGATAATCAGTTTTCAAAGGGACTGAACTTGAAAGAATAAAAACATCAAAGATAGACCACTTTTTCATTCAATATGAGAATGCTAATCAAGAAGGTCCAAGTTTCTGTGACAATGCCTACAGTGTATCTCCTCCTTGCAGATCTCACACAAATGATGTAGCTGTATTTTTCATGGCGCTTCTGCAAAGGATGTAAAAGGCAAAACATTATGCATCCTTCGTTTCCTTCTGGGGACTGCCTCACAGGTGTCTCATTGGATCCAGGCTGCTATTTCTTTGTCCCATAAGATAATTGAACATTTCTGAGGTTTGGAATAAGTTAAGCTCCTAGTCTCTCCCTTTACATGAGTTAAGGTAGAAAATATTTAGAAAAACTTGACTTCCCTTCTCCTCACCTCAGTTTCATTCTCTGCAGTTCTATTTTTAGAGTTTTAGATTTTTTCCTTTGAGGGGGATAGTGGAGGGCTTTCATTTGAACTCCTGAGTTTCATTAGTGTTATAATTTACACTAATTGTAGCTAACACCTCCCTTTGAGTTTCCATAGCAGCTATTACAATAGTACATAATATTATTAATATTTGAGAAGGAACCATTATAGCTTTGGATATGAGACCAATTGAAACCTTTAGCATTCACTGAACACTATTGATAATGGCACCTTTGCTAATTCCTGGTGAAGCAACTTGCAGGGCTTCATTAGGCACAGAAACCTAGAAGGACAGTGATAGAAGGAATCTCAGTTTGCAGTGGTTTGTCAAGTTTAGTAATATAACAAATGATATTTTACTCAAGCATAAAAATCTGAAACATCCAGACATCTGAGTATTAGAACTGTCAGTTCAGTAGGGTGAGAAGCAGAGAGAAAATGCTTAAGCTGCCATTTAGATTACCATTAGATATAGCTGCTCCTCAAGTAACCACATCTTAACCAAAGCACAAAAGGAAATGCCTTACATACATAGGTATTTTTAAAAATACAACAAAATTTAATTTTTTGTGTGTTTTTTATTGATTCTAGAGAGGGAAGGAGGGAGGGAGAAGACTAGAGAGAGAGAGAGAGAGAGATAGAGAGATGTGAGAGACATTGATTAGCTGCCTCCCACATGCACCCTGACTGGGAATCAAACCCACAACCTAATTATGTGCCCTGACCAGGAATCGAACATCAACCCTTTGGTATAGGGGATGACACTCCAACCAACCAAGTCACACCAGCTAAATGTTTCTATTCTTTAACTATAGAAAAAAAAAGTGCTTTATGTATAGTTTTATACAGTTCAACATTTTTAGAATGTCTAATTTATTTCTAATATTTTAGTGCTCTCATACATTTTGCTTTTGCTCCATCATTTATAGCTGTTGATACTAGTCTTACTGGCTTGGAAAGGTCCTCCACATCTATGAAATAGAGGAACTAGTTTTCAAAGATGTCAGGAGAAAAGTGAATCAAGAATATCAGTAGGAGAGATGACAGGAAACAAGAAACTCAGAATAAATTGGGCAGTTATTTTAGTGACCTGGGAGTTTCCAAAATCTCCCTGTCACCACATTTGAGTGTCAGAAATTTTTTCTGTACTTTGGATTTTGAGCATTTGCCCATTTCTTTCTTTCTATATTTGACTGTAGGTTTGACCTCTTTCCAGATATCTACAGCAGAATTTCTCCTAGCCTAGTGAACATCTACATTACCTCTGTACATAACATGCTCTACACAGAAATATCCAACTTTCCCCCAAATCTTTTCTTCTTTCTTCTGTCATTAATCTTATAAATCACCTTTCTCCCAGGTGATTAAGTTGGAATATCCCTCCTTACCCAATTCAATTCATATCCCTAGTCTCTCTTGAGTTCTTACTCAGACAATTGCAATAGAATAGTAATCATAAATTGCATTTAGTGAGGAAAACTCTTTTTTTAAAAATAAAATATTATTAATGATAAAAGAATAATTGATTATCAAAATTACCTGGTACACCCTGGCCAGTGTTGCTTGGTGGTTAGAGTGTCGGCCAGAGCACCAAAGGGTTGTGGGTTCAATTCAGGACAAGAGAACGTACTGGGTTACAGGTTAATGTTTTAAGCTGTGCTATATAAACCCATAATGTAGCTAAGGATCCTGGAACTGCCATTCTCCACAGCATTAGGATCCTGAAGTCAGTCTCTTACCATTTCTGCTTTACACTTGATACCCCAGCAGTGTATAGTTTTAGAATTTCTGAACAAGGCACACTCTTTTTTTATTCAGGTTATTTTCTCCATGTTTATATTTCTCTCTCCTCTATCCCTCCCCATTTTCTCTTCTGTATAACTCCATGCCTTCCTCATTGTCTCACTAATTCTTATTCTTTCCCAATGACTAAGCCACAGTCTCTATCTCTAGAAAAATCTGCTTTATCCCCTGAAATTATGCTCACATAAGCTGTCAAACAAATTTTTTGTTGTTGAAACAAACTTGAACGCTTTTGAGAGTGAAAAGGAACACAATAATTGCACTGGGAAAGCAGGGACAAACCGGGAAAGTGCTATCTAACACAAATGCATGGTCATTCTACCTAAAACAGACTAGGTACTTTTATTGAGAAAATTCTTCTTTCCCACTCTAACGTGAAGAGAACTCTAGTGAGTTTTTCTGGCCTCTTTCTTCTCCCTACTCCTTCCACCCCAGGAAAGTATGAGACTTTTCTTGCTTGGTAACATTTTGAAAAAAATGAGCTTGCCTTGCGAGGTCCACTTGTTCCTTCCTTCTCTGGGATTCAGCTTGTCAGCTTCGAGCTTATAATCATCACTGCTCTGGGCCATTTCATAAGCAGAGTGTTAAAGTCTTTTTCCAGAGGTGACAACAGGTTTTGTGACTGAGTAATTCTGTCTAAATGTAGGATTCAGTTAGCAAGCCCACCACAAGCCACACATTTTTTATCAGTACCAAAAGGGATATTGTCTCACTTCCATTTATTTTCTTCCTTGTTGAATTTCTTATTTAGTTCAAGAGACAAGTAGAGAAGTGCTATTTATCCTCTGTGACCCCAACAGTTACCCATTCCTTATGTTCTCATAGTACTCAAAATAGTCCTATCAGTACTTCTATTGTCGTTACACCTGAACTATTTTTGATGTTTTGATACTTATCTGGTTCTGTATTTGTCTTTAAAGATAACATTTTTTTGATAATTTGATAATTATCTGGTTAAAAATTTGTCTTTGAGGATAAGAAAAATATTTATTCATTTTCTTTTTCATGGTGAATGACATACTGTAGATAGATTCTCAAGAAAATATTATTAGGCTAAACAAATGCCTGAGTCCTCCACATACACCGATGCTTAATATGTCATAAGTTTATGTCATACAGGACCAATAAATCAAGTTTCATACTATGGAAAATATCTGGCATAAGGTAGACACTTTACACAGGATTTATTATTTAATTTATACAATGATATAGTGAAATCGGGGTTTTATTGTTCTCTTTCTATGAATAAGGAAAGAAGAAAGTAGGTTTAGGGAGCTGTATGAATACCCTAGTTTTATACAGCCAAATTCAGATGAGGACTGTCTGCCTCTGCGAGGTGGATCTTTTCATGTGCCACCTTGTTATGGCAGCGTTTCTTCTCAGGTACAGGCATAAAAGTCCCCTTGGGGTTTTTGCATACAAATCAACATAAGATTCCCCATTAATTTCTAAGGAGGATTTATTATTATATTAATAGGAGGGATGAGTTACACAGGAGGCCTGGTGCCTCATTATTTCAAGAAGAGCATTCTGCAGTGAAGAGCCGGAGATTGCCCTGGGAATTTCTGATATTTAAACACATAGAAAGTGTCATTTCCAGAGGTTCCGGTTTGAAAAAGTACAACATGAGGAGATGATGCCAGATTATCTCCAGGTTGTAGCAGTGAGCCAACCTGATTAACCTTGAGGAGTCCATCATATTTTTGTGATATGAAATAGTAAAATGCTTCTATGCCTAGGTACAGTGCACATCATTATATCTTTACCACACATGATTTCTTTCTTTCTTTTTTATTAAAATTCTTTATTGCTGAAAGTATTACATATGTCTGCTTCCCCCTCTACTGACTTCTTTACATCGTCATTGTTTGATGCACCTCCCCCCCTATTTAGCAAACATGAAAATATGACTGTGTATGATCAATTTAATTCAACGTATTTGTGAATCCCCCCATATATTTACATTACTCTGCTAGGCATCAGGTTATGAGGGGATAACTTAATTATAATCATTTCTATAAAGATTTGTGTAACTTAACAAATAATGTTAGTGGTGGGTCAAGTTTATGCTTCAAGAAGACCCCAGAACAGCTTTGAAAATTTAGAGAAAGAAACGTCACATTTTTAATGGGAATGAGGAAAGACTTCACAGAGGAAGGGGAATTTTGAGCTCAATTAAAGGGTGAATAAAGGCTATTACTGGGCCTAAGAGAGGCAGGGTGACAATAAATATATGTCCCATTTAGGATGTAAGAGTGGATCACTGTGACCTAACCAGTATTCTTCTGAAGGTATGGAGTAAGAAGAAAGTCCATAAAGATAATATAGAGCAAATTATAAAATCTTGATGCCATGCTTAAAAGCATGGCTATTTCATGGGAAGCATTCAATAAGTCAATCTTCTTCCAGAGTAAATGCTAATGGACGGATTCTCTGAGATCTAATATGTGTTAAATGAGCCGACTAATCTCAGATTAACACATGTTAAACAATCTCTTTGGTGTAAAACTTCTTGCCATCTTTAATGTCCTGTCTTCTCTGGCTCTCTAAGGGAGCATGGAATATATGTTGCTTCCCAGTCTCAGACATCACCGTTATGATTCCTGGTGTGAGAATAGTGTTCCATGGAGCACACATTCAATAAGTCAATCTTTTTCCAGAGTAAGTGCTAATGGACTGATTCTCTGAGAGCACACTTTTGGAAATAGTGTTTAAAAAGTAAAGTCTCAGAGGGAAGAGAGAAAAGGGGGGGAGTAGGAAGAGATTAAACAAAAAATTTATATGCATAACCCATGGACAGACAATAGTGTGGTGAAACTTTCCTGGGGGTGGGGTGAAGGGGGTCAATGGGGAAAAAAAGGGGGACATCTGTAATACTTCCAACAATAAAGATAAATATTTTGAAAAAGTAAAGTCAGAAGATACAGATTTTAATAAGGCAGTTGAATTCTTACATTTGTGACCATCTTTATGACACTTTCCTTCAACCTATGTGCATGTACATGTACATATACACACACGGGCACACACACATGCACTCACATACACCAAGTGAGCAAAAGGCATGTGTTCAGCAAAATGCAGGGCCCTTGTATCCTCTCATCCCCTTATGGTGTTTTACCCCTTTTAATTCATGATGAGCCTTTGCTATATCCGGCTTTTAGAGCTCTGCTTATCCATCACTGTATTGTGACTTCAGGGCACACAACTTGACTTCACTTAGATCCCCTAGGCTTTAAGAAAAGCTTCAATACTTTCTTCCTGGCAACCAGTGATTTCACTCCCGGACTGCAGCCTAAGTTACCTCACATGACCTCCACTTTTAAAGCCATATGCTCTGTGTGTGAATGCTGTCATTGATACACATGCCCAAAGACACCCTACCGGAAATAGGGCCATCATAAAACACAGACCAGAAAGTCAGGCCCTCCCTGAGATGGACCAGGGGGAAAAATTCTGTGCAACATTCTGTCGGAGAGGAACCCTGATGGCATTGAATCACAGGATATGACCCTCTGTAACCCCTCTCCCAGGAAAAGAAGGTTCCAATTATTTATATTTATCTTGTCTAGTATCACAATTTTAGTTGATTCTTAAAGTTATAGTAAAATTTTGTAGAAATTCCAACATTAGTCATACTCCTTCCATGACAAATGACAGATAAATAGCTCAAAAGGAAACAATAAAAACAACGAGCATAATAACAATAATAAGGAAGAAGAAGGAGAATGTATAGGCTCATTTGGGCGGAAAGACTACAGGCTACCTGTCACCTGTTCAGATGCTTAAGTAATGTCAGAGATTTCTCTTGTTCACTTTCTCTCTCTTCCTCTACCTCAGTTTAAGACATAACTTTCTCTGTCTGCTCTGGCTTCTCTCTCAAACTCTCCCTACATGGTAGGCAAGCAGACTGGAAGCAGACCTATACTCACATTCCTCACGATAAGCAATTCGTACATAAATGCTCTTTCTTAGAAGCTCAGCGTCCTGTGTTGGTTTTAGGATGGTGTCTGCACTACCCAAACCTATGCAATGATTTCCTCACCAAAGACTCTGTTACCAGTTAAAGTAGGGAAGTCATTGTAGAAAAAGCAAGCAAATAAATATCCCATCATATGCACTTTTTCCTCATAGAAATGATTTCAAGTGTGCTTCCGCGTAAATATTACAGCTATTCCAGATAACTTCAATACTTTCTTCAATACTTTATTGAAACCAAGTGTTCTAATCATTTTTCCCACAACCTCCATTCATGTGTAGATGCTGCATTCAGCTCCAGGATCAATGGGTGTTGAGCATTCCTATCAGTCTTGTCTAAATGTGGCTTCACACAGTCTATGCCTGCAGGATTAATTTGAATTAATTCCAAGACCTTTCATGTACTGTGGGGTGGTAAGTGGGCTAACCACAGTAATAACTCTTATTTAGAAATTAAAAAAAACAACACAAAAGAAGCTGACAACTTCTGTTCCAGTTATCTATTGCTGCTCACAAAACCACCTCAACCCTTAGTGGCTTAAAACAATCACTTTACTCTTTCATGATTCTGTGGGTCTCACTTGTTTTCTCTCTGTGATTTTCTCCCTGATGGCAGCTGGAGCTGGCATCATCTGGAGGTTACAGGGCTATGCCAGGACAGCTGGGCACTCTTGCTTTCCATGGGGCTCTTCTATGCTGGCTCGGGGCTTTCTAGAAGGTCCTAAGGCCTTAAAACTTAGGGTCAGAATTGTTACAGCATTATCCCCACTGCATTTCCTTTCCTTTTTTCTTTTTCTCCCTGTTGTCTGGGTTTATGGGTTATGCATATACATATATTCTTTGGCTAATCATTTTACCTTCTTTTATTCCCCCCTCCTCACCCTGCAGTTTCTTAGGTAAAGCTAGTCACAGGGACATCCCGGATTAAATGTACAAGGGACCACACAAGGGGGTGAACACTGGGAGAAGCAGTTCACTGGGGAACATCTTTGGAGATGGACTACAACAAAATAGAACTCAATGCTCTGTATAATATTTTGATTTTTTAAAAAATAAAAGAACGTTTACTTAAAAAGTCACAGAGGTAGAAGAGGTGAACCGTAGAAGAAATGGACTCAGGAAACAAGTTACAGAGGCAAAAGAAGGGCCCTTGGCACTTAGGAGAGAGAGAGGCAACAACAAAATGTGCCTGGGGAAAGGGGGTAGGGAAAGGTGTGGGTGTGCTCCACAGAGAGAGCAGCTAATATTCCAAATTTTGTTAGACACAAATAACAAGAACTAATTTCCCCACCAATGGAGTTCGTCTCTAGTCTTTCACTTCTGGCTCTAGGTCCTGACTCCTGGGAAAATATCCATATTCTTTTGCCCCATTCTTTTGAGTCAGTGGGGCTACAGACATCTTTCTCTTTTTAGGAATCTCATCACATGAAAAGTGCACTTTATAAGGGTACAATTATGAAGGTCTAGGGATCGATGTCTTCACTGAGCAATTAAAGTCCCTATATAGGTGAACCGTAGAAGAAATGGACTCAGGAAACAAGTTACAGAGGCAAAAGAAGGGCCCTTGGCACTTAGGAGAGAGAGAGGCAAAAACAAAATGTGCCTGGGGAAAGGGGGTAGGGAAAGGTGTGGGTGTGCTCCACAGAGAGAGCAGCTAATATTCCAAATTTTGTTAGACACAAATAACAAGAACTAATTTCCCCACCAATGGAGTTCGTCTCTAGTCTTTCACTTCTGGCTCTAGGTCCTGACTCCTGGGAAAATATCCATATTCTTTTGCCCCATTCTTTTGAGTCAGTGGGGCTACAGACATCTTTCTCTTTTTAGGAATCTCATCACATGAAAAGTGCACTTTATAAGGGTACAATTATGAAGGTCTAGGGATCGATGTCTTCACTGAGCAATTAAAGTCCCTATATTTTTACTGGGATCTACTGTGGCTACTAGTTGGCTAATTCAATTTCTGGTCATAAACCTGGGCTGGAAACCAACCCAGATATATAATAGAGGAAGGGCCATTTAAACAACTGCATCTGCTCTTACAGGGTCAGTCTTTTCATTGCAGGCCTCAGGGCTCTACTCAGTCTCTTGGTCTAAGATGAAGCATAACAAGTAAGCCCCTGTTCACTGGCTATTGGAGTTGGGACACTCATAAGTCAAGGCCCCACTGTATATAATAGAGGAAGGGCCTTTTAAACTACTGCATCTGCTCTTACAGGGTCAGTCTTTTAATTGCAGGCCTCAGGGCTCTACTCAGTCTCTGAAGCATAACAAGTCAGCCCCTGTTCACTGGCTATTGACTACATTGGATGATGGAAAAATTACTTGTGCTGGGCAATACAGTATTTGAAAATGCCTGGTAGGTTAGGCCCATTTTTTTTAAGTCCTCCTTGAATCCAGGTTTTATCCTGTTTCTGCCTCTTGGCTTTGCATGCTCTAGCTTCACTAGGAGACAAAGAATTGTGATTTTTCACTTCTGCAAAGTTTATAATTACCAGATCATCATTAGTCTTAGATTTGGGGCTACAGTCAAAAAGAGTTTCTTTAACTTCTTTTATACCCCCTACATTAAGTCTCTGTTTTTTGAATTCTGCAAGGAGGGGCCAAGTATGTTGAGTCTCACGTATATTTCTATTAAGTCTCTTAAAGTCATTGCTTTGCTAAGTAGAAGTTTTGAGGTAGCACATTAACCCATTTTTTTCCAATCTCATAATAAAAATTATCAATTACTTAACTTGTATGGTGGTAAGGAATTCATACTAATCTTTACCAACTTGTGAAGCATCTTATATGTTACTAGAGGCCTGATGCATGAAATTCATGCAAGAGGAGGCCTTCCTTCCCCCGGCTGCCAACACCGGCTCCCCTCTGGTACCTGGGACCTGGGCTTCCCTCGCAGCCCCAGCTTCGTATGGAGGACATCCAATCTAATTAGCATAGATGATTTTATGCATTTTTCATTCACTAAGTAGGATTATACTTTATTATAGAAGATAGATGGACAGTCAGGAAGGACAGAGTATCTTATCTCTATCAGCTAATTTCCTCTCATGTGAAAACCTAAATCCCTCCTTCTATATTTCAAAGTCCATGCACTCCAATCATGACTTCAAGGAAGCTGGCCTCCTCTTTTTAATCAGTTGTTATTCCTCTCTGGCTTATAAATACTTCAAAGTCATTTGTGGTCACTTTTTAGCTTCTTTTCTAGAGACAATGATCAATTTCTGCCCGTGAAGAGAGTAGACACGTAAGATATCCCCTGGACATCCAGAGTTTAATTTACTTTAGATATCAAATTCTTCTTTTTCTTCTTAAAAGTGTTCCAGACTGGTAAATCTTGACAAGGAGTAATAATAGCAATCATGGCTGCATCATGCAGCAAGAACAATCTTTATCTTTGCACATATAACATAAGCACCATCAAAGCAGTAGTGGGCACACACCAAGCACCAACACTTCACTGCAGAACATTATCTTCAAAGCCAGGATATCAATAAAAAAAACGAGCTCTGGCTGGTGTGGCTCAAGATGCAAACAAGTTTTGGCTTTAGCTTTTTAAGGGTGGAGGGGAGCAGCAGATACAGCAAACTACATGCCATCTCTAAGAGCCAGGAGAAAGTAAGTTCTTCAAGTCTTTGTTCTTTTTACTATATCTCTCTTTTTAAATGTATCTTCTTGGTTTAAAATAAAAGAATGTGATCTCCCTGTAAACATTTACTATAGAAACTTTATCTCTGACTAATAATCTTAATCTAATACTAATGGGTACTCATGTTCAGGAAGAGTGTTGAAAGAGGAAGGGCGCTACACCTTCATTCAAAGGTGTCATTCATTGTCTTTTAGATCAGGAACCATGTTCACTTGCTTTTGAACTTCTTATGCTTAACATAGTACTAACACATACCACATATAAATATTTGGTTAAATTCTGTTTTTTAATATAAATGGCATGTAATATAAATAAAATTTCAAGGAAAAATATGTACTTATAAACTGAGGATGTTTTCTGGATATTAAACATCTGGATATAATCAGAGCTGTTTGATATTACATAACGATTAATAGAGCATATTAAAGTTCATGACGTGAATAACACTTCTGTCTCACAGTTTCTGGTATATAAGGTTGCAATGATGTGAGGAAAGCAACAAAAGTCTGCAAATAAGGAAACGGGCCTGCAGATATGGATTTTCAATAATGCTGGAAGCTATCCATCAGACTACAGGCTTCATAAATTGATTTGTTATTGTCTTTGTTGGACAAATCATAGAAAAACCCAAAACTTATGATTTAAAAATATATTTTATTGATTTTTTTACAGAGAAGAAGGGAGAGGGATAGAGAGTTAGAAACATTGATGAGAGAGAAACATCAATCAGCTGCCTCCTGCACACCTCCTACTGGGGATGTGCCGCAACCAAGGTACATGCCCTTGACCGGAATCGAACCTGGGACCCTTCAGTCCACAGGCCAATGCTCCATCCACTGAGCCAAACCAGTTAGGGCCAAAACTTATAATTTATAAAAATGTTTGTCTTAAATTCTGATTCAAGATCTAGTGTGTAAAAAATAGACATCATTCGGGATCTCAGTAAATGTCTGTAGTCATTATCAAGATAACACCTGCAAATATGCAAGTTAAAAGGTAGGAAAAGCTTACTAATTTTGCTTATTAATATTGTGATCAGAATCATTATACCCTTACAAATTGTAAGACTCCATTGTCTGATCTCTTTCTTTCACTCTGTGCTCTTTATTGTATAATGGCATATCCCACCTTGAAGCCACAGCTGAGAGCCCTTTTGGCAGTGTGTATGTCTTTGGGGTGCAGAGAATGAGTTCACGCTAACTAAATGTTTTGTAGGATTTCACATAATCTCATAAAAATCTTGTAAATCGATAAACAAAACTTGTAAAGTGGTAAATGCTCAAACTCCGTGTGATTAAATTGGGTAAATCAAAATACCAGATGCTATTTTGGTCTTCTGCAGTGCTGAGAGTTTATTATTGCTACTGACACATACAACAGCTGCAAAGATAATTTTTATGTTCATTATATTTACTATGTTACTGGGAGGATTGGAAGCCCCTGAAGTACATCTTAAAAGGTTTTATTACTCTATAAAAGACTCTGTCACTTTAGACTCCATTAGTTGAGCTCTTTGGATTAGTAATGACATTCTTAGGAAGAGACACTAGAAGTCAAGTTTAGGAGTCTCTGTGTAGCCCTGAGGCTTGATGTATGTCAGCCCATCCTCAGGGGGGAAGGATTTATATACAAAGGGCAGTGAAGTATTGGATAGGAGCACAAGTGTGGATTTGTTTTAATTCCTATTTTCAGACCAACATAATTCATATGCCCTACTTATGAGTTTCCAGGAATTTTAAATGTTAAAATATGTAGTTTCACTCAGTTGTGATGAACTGAGCCTTTTACTTTATGTCAACAAAACTATCATGTCCCAAAAGCATGGTAGAAGATAGAGAATTCCCACTTGGAGAAGTACATTCTTAACTGAGCACAGCTTCATCATTGTAGCAATTCCCCTTGCGCCTATGTTGGTACTTCTCATATATTTGATACTGTGATTTTGTGTGCCAACTTGTTTAGGCTAAAGTACTCAGTCAATCAAATACTAACCTAAGGGGTGGTACGAAAGCTATTTTGCAGATATGATTAACATCCTCAATCAGTTGACTTTAAATAAAGAGTTAAAGAAGTAATTTTCATAAATCCGGGTAGATCTAATCCAATCAGCAGATGGGCCTTAAGAGCAGAACCGAGGTTTCCTTGTAGAAGAAAAATTCTGCATCAGCCCCTCTCCAAGAATTTCAAACCTGCCCTTCCTGATGACCTGTTTTCACATTTCAAACTTGCCTAGCTTGTCCCCACAATCATGTAAGCCAATTCCTTGCAATGAGTTTGTGTATGTGTATATGTGTGTGTATATCATTGATATTTGATAATACATATGTATACTATATATCTATATCTATATATCTATATCTATACACATTACTAGTTCTGTTTCTGTAGTGAAACCCTGACTGACATACTCTCCAAGTATTGACTGAGTGAATATTTATATATGGATAAATGAGTTAATCTATAATAATAAAAGCATAATATGCAAATTGACCGAATGGCCGAACAGCAGAACGACCATCTGGACGACATTCCAGACAACCTTCCAGACAAAGTCAGGGCTGCGAGGATCTACTCTTGCACGATTTTGTGCATCAGGTCCCTAGTAAATTAGTATTTGCCCATATTACTCTATGTCAGTAGATATGACTTAGATATAAGGGAAAGCTAGAAGGCTTTACAATTGATTAGTGGAAAAAGGGGCAAATAAGCATAACAATGGCAATAATATGTAAATTCAATAGAGTTAAGGATGCTATAGAAGAGCTTGCTGACTCAGATATCCTACAAAGGGAGCCCTCAGGTTATTGAACTAGCTTTCTTGTTCATACATTCAGAATTAAACATTTTCATAATTTTCAATTCAGGAGCAAGGAATGAGGCTTTTATATATCTAGCAAGAAAGGTCAGAGGACAGTCCTGATTCTGCCATGCAGAGAAACACTTTGTTACTAAATTTAATCATTTACTTTATGGTCAGCTTCTTTGGTTTGTTTTATACCAACCAAACTAATCACAAGGCTATCCAAGACCAAAAAGCTTTTCTTCTCCGTTTCATTTCAATTCTACCCTGCAATATTGTGATTTCTAAGAAATATATATTTGATCACTCAGATATATATTTCTCATATATGTTTGATATTTGTCCACAATTCTGACTCACAGCCCCTTCCCCGCCCCAAACCCTTGTAGTTTCCTAAGTGTTGAGAGTGGTAAAGGTATCTTTTGTTATGTTATTTGTTGGGGTCCAGACCCAGCAGGTCCAGGGGTTCCCAAAGGTGTGGAAGGAGTCAGCAAAGAAGGAATGACACGGAGGCAGCAGTGTTCAGATCATCAGCATAGTTGGGTTTTCCTTTTATTCTGTTACATATGTATTTATACCATTTGATTTTAATCCTATCCATTCTATTCCAAAGGTTAGGTCACTACTCTACTGTTCTGCTAAGATACAAGGAAGTAACTGAAGGAGATTATCCTAAGTAAAGACTATGTAATTTAATCGTGATTGTTCGTAGTTAAAGTGATTAACTACCCGATTGGTACTTAGTTAAGGGGTTTTACTGATTTATCCCCTTCCTTAGTCCTGTTAATCCCAAATTCCAGGGAAAAATCCCCACCTGGGGAAACACCCTTTTTCGGAGAGGTGGTCCTGGTTAAAACACATAGCACTAAGAGGGGGAGCAAACATATGCCATATACGCCAGGTCCCTTGAAACATATGCTGTGCAGATGTTTCTTCCCTGCAGCGACTGTGTCAAGCAGCAAGGGTGGACCGGCTTCCGGCAGTTATTGAGGTAACTTTTCCAAAGCAACTAACGATGGGTATGGTTGCTAGCGGAGCCCACCTTATGATTAGAGGGTTGGAACTTTCAGTTCCACCTCCAGACCAGTGGGGACGGGAGAGGGGCTGGAAGTGAAATTTAATTACCCGTGATCAAGGTTTAGTCAATCATGCTTATGTAACGAAGCTTCTATAAGGAGCCAAGAGGACAGGGTTGGCAGCTTTCAGGTTGAGGAACATGTGGAGATTCAGGGAGAATAGTGTGCCCCACATCCCTTTTCACACATGCATCTTTCCAATCTGACTGTTGCTGAGTTGCATCCTTTTAGAATAAACCAGTGACCTCATTGTAACAGAGTCAGAGGTTCCCTCTCTGACTCCATCTTGCTTGGGCCTGCATTGTTCTCAAGGCCTTCAGACTAATAGCTCCTGCTTTATTTATTTATTTATTTATTTATTTATTTATTTCTTATGGCAAAAATGAGACTTTGAATATGTCCTTGCAAGAGTGGGTGTCTGTCCAGTTGTACACCCACTTTAGAGAAGCTGATTATTAGAGGACTTCTGCTTGGGGCTTGAGTTTTCACAAAAAGAGTTTTTCTTATCTTCCCTTCTCTTAACTGAAAAGAAGCCTGAACTCAGTGTTTCTTAAGATGGATTTGAGGAACCACTAAGGCCCCCATCTTCTCCATTTGGCACCTTCACAATCAATCACATTTTTCTACTCCAAACTCTGACATTTTGAGTTTTAGCCTTTTTGAAGCATCTGGCACATGGACTTTTGGGCCAATCGCAATATGTTTCTCTGAGTTCTGTGTGCCATTCTTGCAAGTTAATTAAACCCAACGAGAGGGTTATGAGAATCTCTGATTTATAGCCAGTAGGTCAGAAGTATAGTCAACAAGCTGGACTGGGGATTGCCTTTCTAATTTGGAGGAGGTTGTTGGAACCTCCAGTTGATAGCCTGTTAATCAGAAACCAAGGTAAGAGCTTAGGTTCAAGGCTGGTATCTACTATAAATATGTCAGAGAGGGGAGGGAGAAGTATTGTAGGACTGAACCCTCAAGCTGTGGAATCAGATGCTATCTCTAAGCACATAATTTCAGAAATTAAGTTGAATTCTTGTGCATCCTGCTATTGTCTGAGAATTGTTTTTGGTGGTAAACATTGGAATTTGGTCCAAAAGATACCCATACTAGAATGTATCAAAATATGCAATATAACTCACATGTCAGATCCTTTTTAATGATAATAATTTTTATTTGGTTATATACCCAAATAAGAAAAAATCTGATTTTACCTTTTTAAATATATTTTTATTGATTTCAGAGAGAAAGGGAGAGAGAAATAGAAACATCAATGTTAAGAGTCATTGACCAGCTGCCTCCTGCATGCCCCCTACTGGAGATGGAGCCCGCAACCTAGGCATGTGCCCTGACCAGGAATCTCCTGGTTCATAGGTGAATGCTCAACTACTGAGCCCCACCCATTGGGCTGCTTCTATCTTAAATCCATCAAATATATAATAAGACCTCATCTATGCTACTTTGTATTACCTTAACTTTATGGTAGTGTCAATGTTTGTTTTCCTCCCAGATATGTACATGCCCCAAACTCCTCCATCCTTATCCTCCTCCCTATTTCTGCAGTAAGTGGGGAAGAAAAAGAAAAGACATAAATTAGAATTAGCTACTTTGCAAGATATAAATAAACCATGATTTCACTTGTTCTTTGTTTGATATTATAATATACATTTCAAAGGTAATATTCAAAGGCCATTTGTTAATGATATTATTCCTGTGGAAAGAAACCACTCAATTTAATAAATGTATTATTTTGTCATGGATCAGTGTGTCTATGTAACTTACAGAATTTAATTTTCTTTAAATGTCCTTCAGCAATCAGTGTATGTGTTTGAAATATAAATAACAACAACAACAACAAAAACACATATTCTCTATCTGTTAGGTAGATACAGAGTTCAATACATTTTGAATTTGAACAGGTTTTTGTATGATTTGGGTCTGTAAAGCTCCAGTCTTATTGTTTTTTAAGCATTTTAAATCATTTTTCTATACTGAATATTTAATATAAGAGAGTGTTAAAGAATTCACAGAATCTTCTGTGTTTGGCAAATTTTGCCATTCTAAAATTGTTAGCAATAAAACAACGAGACCTCGGTTCTTGTCTTCTTGAAGGAAATATTTCAATCAAGAGGCAAAGTATAGCATGGTAAGTAAGAATTTATTGGCCACAGCAAAAATATACCTAGGACAGTGAAGCAAGGAAGTGCACAGAAGTAGTAACAGGAAAGCCTGGGCTGGGCTGCTTCGGCTCACTGAGAAGTCAGACAAAAGGGAACCTTGAAGACAGGTTGGGGGTTGGCCTGGTATGAGCTGCCACTGCCCATTCCTCCCCTCCTTGCAAGTTTCATGAGGTGCCTTAGAGGGAAGAAGAAGGAAGGGAAAGGCATGGTTGTGCTCCCCTGCAGGAGAGCACATTCCGGGTCCTTTATCCTGAGCATATTCATCTCTCTTGCAGGTGGAAAGCTTAGGGGAGGTCTCAGGGGCAGGTCTCAATAGACTATTCATCAGCTTTCCAGGTGTGCTCTTTCAGGGTCGTGGTCTCCACCGATTGGTCAGCACTAGGAGACATTAGTCAACGCATCTGGCCCTAAGGCAGCCAGGGCATCACTTGTCTGGTTTTGCTGCTTTTCTGGTCCTGGAGCTCAAATACAACTGAGGCCTAGATGCTATATTTAGGGAGTAAAGGTCAGAGGGTATAAACCCCATGATAGGTAATATTTTAGGGGAGGAAAGGTTACCCTGGGGGTGAGGTTCTTGTTTTCCCAGTTTTGCCCTTGCTAGGCATCTAGTGAGTTTCTGTGCCTGACCCATCATCCTGTCCTTGATCTGCTCATGTCTCTCTGACTCCCATAACAAAATAAGAAAGATAAAGAGGAAGTTTGGTAGCATATTTTGGTCTAAAAGACTCCTTGAATCACAGTAGTCAGAAGGGAATTGGAAAAACACACCCAATTACATAGAAACCACTGACTTGAAACTCATGTTTTAGGGCTGTAAGCCATCATCACGGATACAGTTTGATTTTCGTAATTTAAACATGGTCCTAAATGACATTTCATAGATTGCCTTTTATAAGAGTTTGCTGTCATTGTTAAGAAAGAAAGTGAGCAGAGTATTTTTTTAGAAGGAAAATTTTCTGGGAAAATTGGCAGATTTTCTCTGAATTGAGCTCAATTGTCACTGTATTATAAAATCCATACATATTTCACATTATTTATCTATAAAGCTAGTGTCTTGAAGAACAAGGCTACTTCTACAATAAAACAGAAAACTTTATATTGGTATTATGGCAGGTAGCATTCTAAAATGGTCACCAATATACCTATTCCCTGATGTAAATGCCCTGTGTAATCCCCTGCCCTTGAATATGGACTGTGGTTAAATTATGTTATGTAAGAAGCTATCTTAGTAGAGTTGCATGATCTTACCCAGCTGGTTTTGAAGTAATAACCTGCCATGTTCTGAGAAAGCCTTGTGGCTAAGACCTGAAGACAGCCTATATAAATTAAGAGTGACCACTGGATGATAAAAAGAAAAATGAGGCCTTAGTCCTTCAGACACAAGGAACTGAATCCTGCCAACAAGTTGAATGAGCTTTAAGGAAAACTCTGAGTCTCCTATGAGGTTGTAGCCCTGCCTATCACTTGCGTTGAGACTTGTGAGACCTTGAGCAGAGGACCCACCTAACCAGTGCCTGACTTCTGACCCATGGAAATGGTCAGCTAATAACTATATTATTGTTTTAAACTGGTGTGTTTGTGAGAATATTTTACACAGCAATAGAAAACTAACACAGATATTTTCCATAAATTTGGTCCATAAGTTCTAGGGCTTAAACCAGGGGTCCTCAAACTTTTTAAACAGGGGGCCAGTTCACTGTCCCTCAGACCGTTGGAGGGCCAGACTATAGTTTAAAAAAAACCTATGAACAAATTCCTATGCATACTGCACATATCTTATTTTGAAGTAAAAAAACAAAACGGGAACAAATACAATATTTGTATTTGCATGTGGCCCGCGGGCCGTAGTTTGAGGACCCCTGGGTTAAACCATCACTCAGAGGTGATATCTATGGGTTTTAACCAATAAACTCATTCAATAGTATCAGAAAACAAATGATTGCCAAGTTCTATATGTGAATGATGAAAACTGCACGAAGTAGGAGTTATGCCTACTCATAACAGACATGATTCTGGGGATTGCTGACAATCAAGTAATATTTGGCTGCATTATTATGTTTGTGCTATTTCCCTTCCTTATTTTCTTCCCTCCTTCCTTCCCTCACTCCTACCCTGCTTGCTTGCATGTTCCTAACTCTTGTTCTCTCCCTTTCTCTCTTTCCTCCTAAAACCTTTGTTGCAATGCTAATATGCTGGGGAGCTATTGACTGTCAAATAATTTACATTTTAGTTCATTATCAGCATTAAAATCCTTGACACATGCATTCATCTAGCCATCTGGACCTTGATTGGATAAGATGTAGAATAGGATATAAAAGTAAAATGGCTGAATATCAGGACAAGTTATTAAGACAATGAGATACATTGAAAAACATATAAGATAAAACAATAGTTTTCTGCTTTGCTTAGAGGTAGTGCAACCAAGTCCAAGCTTATATCACTTGCCACAGGACAGTCAATGAGTAGAATGACTAGGTCTTGAGGCAAGGAAAAAGACTTTATTAGGAAAGCCAGCCACCTGAGAACCGTCTTAAGATAGTACAAAATTCAGGCTCCTCTTATGTCAAGGGACGGGGGCAATGGGAGGGGCAAGATGTAGTTGACAATGGAAGACATCTGAGTGCCAATGGGTTTCTGAGGAAGGTTATAAAACTTCCTTATTCTTAGTCTGTTGACTCTAGTTGATGTGACTTGAGCCAGAAGGTTGCCGTAAATTTTTGATAAACAATCATTACATACTTCCCTTTTCTCCTCGGTAGAGGCACTTTCTGGTAAGGGTCTGTTTTTGTAAAACTCAAATTCAAGCTGAATTCATCTAATGATTAGCATGTCTACATAGTGGAAGCTATTAACCTGATGGTCATGGGGAAAAAGCAGGCTTGAACAAGATAAAGTCAGAGTAGCCAAACATTTTGCTCTGTTACAGTAGCATTAACTTTGGAGGAGACTTTTGACTATTTGGATCTTTATGTACTGTGGCCAGAAGAGTTCCTGGTATCTATTATAATAGTTTAGTATGTATGCATTTATTGAAAAAGTGAATGTTATGTATTAAAGAAGCTTGATGTTTAACCTCTGAACTAATGATTCTAACCTTTAGGATGGTGATGCACATGATTCGAAGCTAGAGAGTTTGGCATATTTAATTTATTTAATATTTTCAATGAAGCATAAGGTAATGGGACATTTGACAGAGATGATATGTGTACTTAGAAAGTTTTTTAACCTTACCTATTCCAATAGGGTTCTAAGTTATTGTACAACAAAAGAATATTGAGTGATTTTGGTTAGTACAATCTAGAAGGGACACTTAAAAGAAGGATAGCCCAGCTGGTGTGGATCAGTGGTTGAGCATTGACCTATGAACCAGAAGGTCATGGTTTGATTCCTGGTCAGGGCACATGCCCAGGTTGTTGGCTCAGTCCCCAGTAGGGGGCGTGAAAGAGGCAGCCAATCAATGATTCTCTCTCATCATTGATGTTTCTATTTCTCTCTCCCTCTCTCATTTTCTCTGCAATCAATAAAATATATATTTTTTAAAAAGAAGGCTAATGCCAGGCACTAAAGATGAACTTCTTTTATAATTTAATTAGTGGCTGGCCTTATTTATTCTGTCACAAGCATGGTCTTAGTACTAGGTCACAGGAAAAATGCTCCTATATTATATAATAAACAGTATGCTGATTTTTATAGGGATGTGGCATAGTACAATTTGACAAAGTTGCTGAATATATTACCAAAACTAATTAACTTCAGCTGGAAACAACCAGCCTTTCAAATTGTGAGCTACATATTAAGAACTGCATATTGCTCTATACTTAGAAGTAACCCGGGGGTAGTGAGTGAGTCATGGTTTTGTTATAATGAAAAGAATTAAAGCATGGTAACCTGAGGAAGGGCATCTAGCTCTCCCCTTGCTGCTTTGGCTGGTTCATTGAAATCATGAAGCTTTATCTTTTGATTTCCTGAGGAAAGGGGGAAAGAGTCTACCACCACATCATATCTAAATAAGCATCAGAAATGAGAAGTTAAGGAGACATTGCTGTCTTCTTTTTCGACATTAATATAAATGTGTCCATTAAGAAATAAATCTTGTTGGTTGACAGCTCAATTAGCCCTGAAACTAAAATGCACCATTGTATTGCTACAATACTACCTTTACAGTGCATATCTCTATTATGAATCACTAAGTCGGTGATGAATATTTGAAAAGATTCAGAATTCAATAACAAATCTTATGCATTTACTTGTGTAAATGCAGTATAATGTGTAAGTCACTGTGCTAGGCACTGTTGGATAGGCACTAAGCAGATTTACATACTATTTTTCAATAGAAGGAATTACCTTCTAGTGGAAGATATAAATAAATTAGAAGTTGCATCAGTAAAAAGGGAAACTGATGAGGGAGCTACTGTGCAATTTTATACTAGTAATAGGGGTACCCAAGAAAGTTTAAACAATATCAGAAAACTCTTTTTATGTGAAGGAGTATCTAAGTCAATGCTAAGAAAGCAGTGAGATTTAGAAGGTTTTAGGGGTGGGTGGCTAGAGATTCTGGCATGGCTAACCAACAAATTTTATGGTGCTTTAAGTAAAATAAACTGCGCTTGAAAAAATATTGAAATGATTACTCATGCCCAAAAAATATGAAATGATTTGAATGCAGCTAAAGTCAGAGAGCAATAATAAACATAATTTAAAAATGTAATTTAGTGGAAGAACATAACTTTGGAAATGGCAACTTCATCTTTTATTTCATAATTTTGTTTTGCAAAAAGGCAGTTTTTTGCTTTTATGAAAATCTAGAAAGTGACAAGGCAAAATATAATTTTTTTTCAGAAAATTAAGTATATGGTTCAACAAAAAAACACACTCAGTGGCACTCTGTCATACTATTTAATAAATTATTTGTTCATGATTATGATAAAAATAGATCAAGAAAAAATTATAGTAAACATGATACTATATTATTTCCTTAGATACAGAATTAGGCAATGAAATTTTGAAAATATTTATTCTAAAATAAAGTCTTAAAGTGTAGATGATAGACATAACAGATAGCTAGAGATACTTATAGTAATACTAGAGGCCCAGTGCACAAATTCATGCACGAGTGGGGTCCCTCTGCCTGGCTGGTGATCGGGGTCCATCAGGGCCATCGCACCCAGTCCAAATCAGGCCAATGGGGACCAGCCAGCCAGAGAGGGACCATGGGAGGACCCCAGCAGCAAGCTAACCTACTGGTCGGAGTGTCTGCCCCCTGGTGATCAGTGCTCATCATAGTGACTGATCAAGTGGTGGACGGGAAGTTCAACTGATTGGTCAGACACTTAGCATATTATGCTTTTATTATATAGGATTGTGGTTTATAATAAAAAATAAATATTTGGTCTTTTTCCAGTGTCTAGCAGAGTTTCTAAAACCCTTGGAATTTCCTAAGTGGAGAGAGACAAAGGTGTCTTTTGTTATATTAATGAGGTAAATCTGGAATGCCTCTAGGTCACCTAGGGATGGGGAGGGGTGGCCAGTAGAACTAACCTGTGACTGTAGGATTGGGAATTTCAGTACCACTCTTAGACCTTGGGAAGGAGTAAAGGGCTGGAGGTTGAATGAGTGACCAATGACCAATATTTTAATCAATCATATCTATATAGTGAAGCCTCCATAGTCCCCCTTCCCTCAAAAGATGTTTTTTTTGAAGATATTCCCAGTTGGTGAACATGAGGAGATGCTGGGAGAGTGGTGTGCCAGAGTTATACGTTTTTACATAACTTTTCCAATGAATCTCTTCTTTTATAAGAAAACAATGATAGTAAGTTTCTGGTTTGTTTCTTAGAGCTGCTCTAGTAAATTAATCAAACTCAAGAAGGGGATCACGGGCAACTTTGAGTTTAGCCAGTTGATCAAAAGTTCAACTGGGCTTGCAACTGGCATCTGAATTGGGGGCATGGGGTAGGGAGGGCAGTCTTGTGGGACTGAACCCTTAACCTGTGGAATCTGATGCTATATCCCAGTAAGTAGTGTCAGAATTAAGTTGAGTTGGTGTCCCAAGCATTGCTTGTCGGTGTGTGGAAACTCATCTCAACACGCTGTAATTGGGTGCAGAGTCCAAAAGACTTATATACATCTCATGTATGACCATGTCTTTTTTTGTTTGTTTTATTTTTATATTTACCTCAACAGACCACTACGGACAATCTCATAATTGACTTGGTAATTCATTTCTGAATAAGTTATTTATATTTTTGCTATGTCAATTTCTAGACAGTATTTTAAAATGTACTGCCTCTAATGCTTATAACTCCTTATGCAGCAGTTATTATTATTATATTCTTTTTGCACATTACAAAGTTAATATATTATACCCCTATTTTCTTTGTCAGAGTTGGGAACCAATTGAGATGTGGATACTAAAGACAGTTGAAGATAAAATAATGACTGATAATGACTTTTAGCAATGTACTTTAGATATGCTGATACAGGTCTGGTTAACACTTGACCCTGGATTTAGGCACCCTGGGATTATCTGCCTCTCCTGTAATAGCTTTATGCCTCCCCCAGGTATCATATTGCACAATGGCAAAAGTTTAGAAATAACAGAAGTGAAACTAAGAAATCACTGATGTAGTAATTAGTAAAAGTTTATTGTGAAACACCGAAAGGACATTTTGCATAAGAGGAACACTCAAACCAAAACATGGAATAAGTCTCAGGGATATATTATTATCATCTAGCAGTTTATATAATGAGAAAACAGTATCTGTTTATTCTTTACAGTGATTGGTTATAATATTAGAGTTTTCAGTGGTTACCTCTTATCAACCTTGGGAAACAGTTCAGGTTTTGCTTGTGACTTCCAGAGGCATAAGCACGAATTGGCCCAGGTCAAGTTAGTCTTGCAAAATAAACTCAATTAAGCTTTGTTTGTATGACTAAACTGGTTTTATCTGGCCAGGGAATTTTCAAGGCTGGTATCCATTTGTCTTTTATTTTAACAACAGATAGCACCGTGCATGCACTCCATACCCTAGCAATGCCCTGGGAGAATTCAGGATATGAGGCATGTGTGCTCATTTGAAAGATACACAGTTGACCCATGTAATTCAAACACATGTCGTTTAAGAGTCAACTGTATTTTCAATCTACTGTGGGGAATCTGTGTATGCCGAGAGCCAATTTAAGTTATACATGGATTTGGGTCAACTGTATATCTTTCAAGTTCATTAAAAGTCACTGTTTCTACTCCAGAGCATCAGAGAGAGATTCTTTTTCACAGAGACATGAGGTCAGAGGCAATGGAAAGGAAGGTGTAGTAGACAGGATATAGCCCTAGAAGATGTTCCAGTCCTAATCTCTGGAATCTGTGAGTGTGTTATGTTACATGGCAAGGGGGAATAGGTCACAGGTGGACTTAAATTGTTTATCGGATGATATTACAATGAATGATTATCCTGGATTATCTGGATGGGCCCAATGCAATCACAGAGTCCTTCAAAGTGAGAGAAAACAGCAGGAAAGTTACAATCAGAGTACACCAATGTGAGAAAGACTGGACTGGCCATTGCTGGCCTTGAAGATGGAATGGCAACACTAGCCAAGGAATGTGTGCAATCCCTAGAAGTTAGAAAGGTAAAATTTATTGAAAGGAATATAGCCTGTTGACACCTTGATTTTAGCTCAGTGAGACACATTTTGAACTTCTGTTCTCAGAACTGTAAGATAATAAGTGGATATTGTTTTAAGGTGCCAAATTTAGGTAACTTGTTATAGCAACAATATAAAACTATTTCAGTATTCATCATGGTGCAGTACAATAACAGAAACCACTGATTTTCAAGCAGAAATAAATTTCATATAAGATTTTGGTGATAGCTAAAATGGTGGAAAGATGAGAAGAACTAAATAAGGTGGTGCAGACTGAACTTTGGTTCCACAACCTCAATACTTGAGTTCTGGCTAAGAAAGAATTCAGAGTCGAGACTCAAACTATAAGAGAAAGTTTATTTAGAAAGTCACAGAGGCAGAAGAAGTGAGTCATAGAAGAGATGGACTCAGGAAAGAAGTTACAGAAGAAAAAGAAGGGCCCTTGGAGCTTAGGGAGGTAAGGAAACTGCCTCTAAGGGGAAGGGGCATGAAAGGGGTTGAGTATATTCCATAGAGAGAGCTGCACTGGGTCCTCCATCTTGAGGGTATTTATCTGGAGGTCTCAGGGCAGGACCTCAATAGAACGTTTATCAACTCTTCTGGTGTGTCTCCTCAGGGTCATGGTCTCCACTGATTGCTCAGCACCAGGACAGAGAGTAGTCCTGATGTCAGCCACGGTGTTGCTTCATCTGGTTTTGCTACTGTTCTGGGCCTGGAGCTGAAACACAGCAGAGGCCTAGATGCCGTCTCCAGGGGTTAACACTTAAGGGAGTGGTGTGCAAGGGCTTGTAGTTTTGCACACGGCTAGGCACCCGGGGGTCTCCACAATGGTGACCCTCTGCACCTGTCCCATCATTTCTACTCTGCTCAGACCTATCTTACTGCCTACTAAACCACCATCACCAACAACTCCACCACCCCTTCCTGAGGAAGAAACCGTTGTGCAAAATGAAGTTAATTGTTTTTTTACTTTGGCGCATTATGTCAACATCCCAGGCCACTGTGTAACTTTAAGATGACACCCTGAGTTTTTGTGGGATTTATTTCCCATCCTCTACCATATCTATGCAGATGTATATATAAGCATTTGGAGTATTTCTGCTTACAAAATTCAGTTAGCACAGTTATCAGTGCAGTGCATCAGCATAATAGGATAGTGAGCCAATCAACATTTTTGAAGCCAGTTTCTGCAGAGAACCAGAAGCAGGATAGCAAAGGTTTACTGCTGACCTTAAAACAAACTGCATCTGCTTGTTATGACAGAGAAAGAAGAACAATTTACACATTGAAAAGTGCTTACCAGTAGTCAGAGGAATGTTGGTTCGTTGGAATAAAGAGACCAACTAATAGCAGCCCCAGTTGCATTTAACCACCTGGTCATGTTGAAAATACTTCACTGGCATTCTCCAAGACCAATGCATCTTCTCTTCACAACACCAATCTGTCTTCTACCACTTAAATGGAGACATGATAGAAAGCACCACCTTGACATCCTTCAAGACTTTCAATGGCACTAATATCTGTGGTGCACCCGGGGTATAAGATTGAATTTGATTTATTACGTTGGTATGGAGGGGAAGTTCAGTCCTTAGCAAGCAAAATAATCCTTATTCTACAAGTAAGGGAACCAATGTGGGAATTCTGCTAGCTGCCAAGTTTGTCTGTTTCAATTATGTAATAAAAAAAATGGTAAAACATAGAGGGCTGCTTTACAGAACTGCTGTTGGAGCTGAACTCAAGCCAAACTCCATTTATCACCCAGCTCATATACACTGTTATTCTGACTGATAAACCTCAGCTACAATGGAGGTAAACCCATGTGAAAGAGGTAAACCCAAATATTACTGTTATCTGGGAGCCACTGTATAATAATCCTTAAAAAGTCAAGGTTCTTTTTCTTCAGTGGGAAATGTGAACCTATTTTGGTGAAAGGAAACAAATCCCTTTGGGAAGACTAGACTAATATTTATTTGGTGGACCTCAAAAGTAAATATTATTGTGATATAAATATTATGTCACTCCCAGGGTGATATAAATAGGGAGTGAGTGAATAGGTTACACATAAAAAGTGTTCTCCAGCATTTCGATCTTCCTAAATTATTGGATTTCTTCCATTAAATAAGGAATTTCTAATATTTCAACTTATTTAATTCAGATGATGCTGAATTCAATTTCATTGAAATACTCAAACTATTAGAGTTGCTTCTAGCTACCTGATCTATTTTTTTATTTGTTAACAGTCTTGTACATAATATGTTCTGATACTTATCTACGTACATACCTATATTGATTTAATCTTCACAATAGTAATCAGATAAGGTAAATATAATTATTATCCTCATTTTATAGATGGGCAAAACTAGGCAAAAGGGCAGTTAAGCTTCTTGTCTAAGTTCACAAACCTTGTAAATGGTAGAGATGGAATTGAATCCAAAATTCCTGGTATGTCATTCTTATGATAAAGTCAGCTTGTCTAACATTGTGTTCACCATTCCCTGTCAGAAGCCGTAGAATCTATTGCCACATACTATATTCTGTCAACTTTTGATGATCTAAATCAGCAACATCTTGCAGCTGTATTTTCTCATGTGTAAACCATCTCCTCTCAAGTCAGATCTTGCATTCGTCCTCCTGAGGCATGTTAGGATATGACTCTGGTTATAGATTTGAAATTCACGAGGGTGACAGAAGCAGGACAGGAGGGAAACCGGCTCTCCAGGTAATTGCCTATGGTGATGTGCCAATACCCTTCTTTTTCTTTGTGATGCTGGAATCTGATCTCTGCAAATCCATTCCTGCTTGGCCAACTGCCTCTATGTTAGAGTTGGCAATAAAGGGGACTAGAAAGAGATGGCAAGGCTAGAGGAGAATGAAGCTTCTTGCTTCTTCCAGGTTCTTCCTTTTGAGTTTCCTATTTGCTTCTGGCTAGTCCCCCTCAGGATGTCCTCATTAAGGGTTCCCCACCCTGGTAGTAGCAGTTTCTTTCAGTTGCAGTAAATGAATCCAATTTGCCATTTTGCCAACACTGGCACAACCAGCTTTATCATGCACCCACCTCAACACGCCAGCCACCAGCCATCTGTTGTCTCCTCATCAGAACTCTGGGTCCCAGGTTCTCAAGCTCCCACTTGTAAGCTTTTAAGGTTAATAATTCTAACCACTTCCTTTTCCCCCTCGGATTTAGGGACAAAGTCGCTCCCTTTATAATACCTTACAGTTCTCATTTTATCCTTTCAGTTACCCGGCTAACAACTTCATTTCCAAAATGCAGTTTTTCATATAAAATTCTCTCTCTTCAAGTAATTGCTATGATTTCTATTTCTTGACTAGATTCTGACTGATGCAGGCAAGTTCATTTCAGTGTCATTGAGCAAGCTATGGCTTTCTTCCCAAATAGGAGAAGAGCAGCTACTTCTATAGGCAATAGAACATTAATGGGATTCGGGGTTTCATGAGATTTATATTTATTGTAACTCACTCAAGGGTTCCCCCTATGATTCTGAGAGCCTCTTTCCAAATTCACTTTTGACTCTCTCATAAGAGACCTGGCAATGTCAGGGACTCAAATTACTTTGTATTTCTGTAACTCCTAAAATTGATTTCTGTGTGATGTGCTGTTGTCTCAGTGACTTTCAGTTGTAAGAGATAAGAGATTCTTTTAGGGATTCAAAGAAGCCTAAACCTATTGGTGCAGGTGAGTTTGGGAAGTAGAGCAGAGAAATAAAGACAGAGGTAAAGCCAAGTATTTAAGGCCCTGAGCTATACTTTCTCTGCTTTATGGTTCCCAGCTCAATCAGAAGAAGAAGCTCACTTCAGTCTCTGTATTCGTCCTTGCAATTATTGTAATCAGTTGCAGCAGCCACTTGAAATACAAATTCTACTCAGTGACAAGAAACTGCATGCTATGACAGTAAACAAATAGGACAACATAAAACGAAAAAGCTGCTGCACAGCAAAGGAAACCATCACTAAAACAAAAAGGCAGCCTACAGAATGGGAGAAGATATTTGCAAATCAGATATCTGGTAAGGGATTAATATCCAGAATGTATAAGGAACCCAATCTACAACAAAAATAATAAGCCACTTAAAAAATGGGCAGAGAACCTGAATAGACATTTTTCCAAAGAAGACATACAGATGGCCAACAGGCACATGCGAAGATGTTCAGCATGACTAATTATTAGGAAAATGCAAATCAAAACCACAATGAGCTATCACCTCATTAGAATGGCTGTTATCAAAAGACAAGAAAAAACAAGTGTTGCAGAGGATGTGACGAAAAGAAAACCCTCTTATACCACTGGTAAGACTTTAAAGTGGTACAGCCACTGTGGAAAACAGTATGAATATTCTTCAAAGAAAATAAGACTATTAACTATTATATGATCCAGCAATTCTATTTCTGGGTATTTATTTGAAGGATATGAAAACACTAATTTGAAAATACATATGCATCCCGATATTTATTGAATGATTATTTACATTAGCTAAGATACAGAAACAACCTAAGTGTCCATCGATGGATTAATGGATAAAGGGTGGAATATTACTCAGTCATAAAAAGAATGAAATATTGCCATTTCCTACAACATAAATGGTACTTGAGGGTATAATGCTAAGTGAAATAAGTAAAAAAAAAAGATAAGTACCATATGATTTCACCTATATGTGAAATCTTCAAAAAGACCAACAAATAAACCAACAAAACAAAAACTCTAGATACAGAGAATAGATCTGTGGTTATGAGGGGCCAAGGTTAGAAGTAGGCTAAAGGAGGTAAAATGTATGATGATAGATAGTAACTAGACTTTTGGGGGTGAACACTTTATAGTGTATACACAGATGTTGAATTATAAAATTGTACACCTGGAACTTTTGTAATAATTTTTAAAAAGAAAGAAGAAAAACTGAATGCTATAAATGACCACATATTATGGGCCACCTATAATTCATTTTCTCTGGTGATGAGGTAATCGGTCATTCAACCCAAGTCACATAAACAACACAAAATGTTCATTTTAGCCCTGGCTGTTGTGGCTTAATTGGTTGAGCATCGTCCCATGCACCAAAAGGTCACCGGTTTGTTTCCTGGTTAGGACACATACCCAAGTTGTGGGTTTGGTGCATAATGAAGGCAACTGATCAATGTTTCTCACATCGATGTTTCTCTCTCTCTCTAAAATCAATAAAAACATTTTTTTAAAAAAATATCAATTTTCAATGTCTTGCCTTGGAATAACTTCTAGTTCTATATATTTTATTAAAGTTTACTATGACAAACAAAAACACTCTAGATATTTCTAGTACAGAGTGGCTTAATATTAAAATTTGAATTCAAGATCAAAGTACTTATGTTTATACAGGGGCACCCTTTACTTTGGAACTCTAAAAAGAATATTAATTTCTTATATTTGCTCATAAATCTTCCATATTAGTCCAACACCTTAATTACAAATTCCAACAAAAATTGATATGTCATACTAAAACTTATGCACTCTAAGTTTTAGTTTTTATGTTTGGTTTTATTTGATTTTCCTAGATAATTGTTTTTCTTGGGGATATAGGTGTGGGTGAGTAAGCAATTCCTCCTCTCACATTTAATCAGAACACTTAAACTTTTCGATCTGAAGTCAGACATACCTGCATGTAAATCCCAGTTTTACCACTTATTGGCTGTGTGGCAGTAGAGATGTTATTTAACCTCCCTAAGCCCTGATATCACTCATTAAATTGATAAAGTATTGATACCTCGTTACAAGTTTAACATGAGGATTAAATAAGACATTTTAGCATGATGCCTAGCACATAATGCTAGTTATTAAGATGAGGGAACTATTTTATATTTTTTTTTTAAAATGCAACTAAAAACTATTTTTTATACATTTAAAAAATAGATTGTTAAGCTTTTTGCTTTGAATGCAGCTTCCCTCAGAGAAAAGGTAGAAAGAAAGTAAGAAGTCAGGCAAGTCTCTCATCTGTGCTCTTGTTTTCTAATCTTAATTCACTGTCAGCTACTATGTATGTGAGCAGCTGCTTGTCCCTGGTGTCGTCCCTGAGAGGCTGCTGTCTCACATGTCCAGTGTGGCATGTGAGTGACTGTGGGAAGAAATAGATTGATGAGCCCGAAACAGTGCTGCTGGCTCCCCAGAGACCACTGAAGAATGCACAACACCCTTAAGTTTCTGCGTATTCCCGTGGAGAGCCACAGGTGTCTGAGTGGTCTAATAAACTGGCAAGCTTGGAGTGAGGACAAGTGGTGACAGTGCATAGACGTTTTGTGACCAAAAGGAGAAAATTGGGGACTTCATCATTCGGTACCAGCTTACCACTAATGAAGACATAAAGCATCTCAAGAGATATTAGCTCAGAGGCCAAAAATGACAGACCTGGCTGCTGAGACAGTCTGCTGGGGAAAGCAGAACAAGGGCCTATGTGTAAGAACTCTGTGTCTTCCTTGGCCTCCCTGCCATGTGCCCGCCTCATTCTCCAGGAGATCGGTTAAGATGCCCACTCTAGACATTCAGAGGTTATATTGAGGGGAGAGTGAGCGGGGAAATTAAATCCAAAAGCCTAAGAATTCACCCAAACTCTTAAATCAATTAAGAGAGTATTTGAAACTAAAAGAAATGAAGGGTATTAAATGGAATGTTTGAAGTTTTTTAAATTTAAATTTAGGTATCACTACAGAGCAGGTTAAGAGCTTGCGAAGACCATTAGATCAGTTACAGAAGATAATCTATGTTTTTTCTGGTCTGAGTTGTAGTGTGCCTAAATATAAGGTGTCCCCAAAAATGTATACATGGATTTTGAATAATCATAAAGGCAGTAAAGGCAGTTGTTTATTAAAATGCATTTTATTTTCAAAATTGAGCTATCAGCAGTTAAAGTGTGTATACATTTTTGGGGGGACACCCTGTATATGATTCTGACATGATATTATTAGGTATATTATTTCACCATAAATCAAAGGAGTTTTTTTATTGCCATTTGTGTGAACTGAAGTTGTCTGTGGGAAGAGAATATTCTCACAAACACAGAGAGGATCGGTCCTAAAGCACAGGATTTACATATATGCTTTAGAAAGTACATCAAATATATCTTTTAAAATAACTACACATATTCATTCTAGGAAATAAACCAAATATAACCATTCATACATTTACTCTGAAAAATCGACTGAATCATTCCCTGGAGGCATAACACTTTGCAGAGAATTTTCTGAAGAATTCCAGTTTTCCAATGGAACCCAGAATTCCATTGTCTTCTATAACTTCTCATTGTAGCCCTCTACAAACTTCAACTTTACTTTATTCATGTTTGCTCTTTTTTTGCGTCTTAAAATAGTCTTCGGTCAAGCCAGCTGTTCATGAAACTGAGGACTAAAAAAAAGCAAGCTCAGGAAAGTGCAGTGTCTGGCTTAGATTTTGCATAGTTGCTATACTAATCAATATCACAGTAATTAAAATCACCCATGATTAATGGGCTAGCATTTTTATAGGCCTTTGTTGTCTACAAAAGCATTTCATAGTCGACTTTGTCTCACTGCCCAGTAGGAGCAAACCCCAAATCGCCAGGCTACCTTTTGTCCTTAATTTCCATCTGAACTATATTTGTCTATGCGAATACCAGGCCTTAGGGGGCAGTTATGAGTTTCCCCTTTCCGCAGGTGAGGAAAAAGACCTTCTTTTCTTTCAGAAGCAAAGACGGAAGCTGGAAACTAGGGATTGCCACTTACCTTACCATTCATTGAACTCACCTTTTTCCATACAGAGAGCCCACTGGGACAGGAGGGCTGACAAGCTAAATGTATATTGTTTGCAACCCCGAGGTTGGACCTCTTTGAATTATTTCTTTCTGTAAGACAGAATCTTCAATGCTATTATTCTTCTCTTGTCTAATCAACTCTAGGCGGAGACTCTAAATCTTGAGTTCTAATCCTGGCCCTTAGATTGATGTAAGCATGAGAAATTGACATTTTAACCATGCATTAAAAAAAAAATTGGCTTATATTTTAGGGAGGAAATTCCCTTAAAGAAGCAGTAAGAGAAGCCATTACTTGAAGTTACACGGGCCAAATGCTTAAAATAAATATTCCTTGATTATTACTTTGTATTTCTGATATATCTTTATCTTGCATGAATTGCACCAAAGTTTTGGCACTTACAGCTGATAAGAAAAAAAAATGATTGCACAAAAGCTTTTGAAAGGCTTTTGAGAATCAGCTAATTATACTTTGTCAGAAAAGACTTCATAAGCAATCTAAATTTGTAAACCAAGATACTTCATATACAATCTAAATTTGTAATCCTCATTAGATATCAATAAATAATCAAATTGATCACTTTTAATTCCACTCTTTATCTGCAAATGATGCACACATTTTTACCCAGATTTTCATACTTCTCCCTTCAGAATTCTTTGAAATATTCTTGTAATCATGCAGAAACTTCAGTTTTTTAATATGAGTTTTTCTTCCTTCTTTCTTTTCATTCAAACTGGCCTCATCCAGCACCCTGACTCATCTGCCTTCCTCCCCCTCCATGCCCACTCAATCAATAAACTTGCAGGACAATGAGGTGCCGGTCAACATCAAATAATCTTATGAAAAAGCCTCAGGCCTGTCGATCACAGAGACCGTGTTTTAGTGAAAGTAAAGATAACATTTAGGTTTCAGTTGTGTTTCAACTTCAGACTCAGAAAAGCAGAATGACCCCACTGACCAGACAGAGGGAGCCAGTGCTAACCAGAGGACCAGATGCAATGATCACTTACCGCCTACCCTGGTGCGACCAGTCAATAGAGAATATGCCACCAACTGCACCATGATTCATGATTCCCCCCTATAGACTCCATCCCTTAGAAGCCATTGGGGAGCCAGTCTTTGAGTATGAGCTCAGCTGTGACACGGTTTGGTGCCATTTCCTTAACTAATAAAACTTTACTTTCTTGGCTATCAACTCTTGTTAATGTTTGATTGGGTTTTGATGCACACAGGTGAACAAACCCCTGTAGTTTGGTATGGCCTCAAGGACTTTATTAACATAATTCTTGATAATCCGCTATAGAATTTTTTATAGTTTAAGTACTATAGTGTGATCTATTCTGATTCTGAATGAACCTTTAGTTTACTCACTGATTCATTCAACAAGTATACACAGGCATTCCATGTTAGAATTGCAGTGTTTAAAATTCTCCCATGGCTATTGAATTCTGTCTCCATGCAAATATCACTAAAAGCACCTCTTGAGGCAAAGCTAGTAAGAGGGAGCTCTACCTTGACAGAGTTTTGGTAGTGTTTCTAAGAAGGGCAAATTCAGGACAGTTAACAAGGTTATGGGGCCTGGTTTTAAGACAGGGGCAGCTTAATTAGGGTTGGGTAAGGATCATGATAAAATCGTTAAGAATTGGGGCAAGATGGGAGTTTTGGGTGAAGAGCATAAGCAGTCTTGAAATCCTGGGAGGTAAACAGTTCCCTGATGCTATCAATTGAAAAGTTGAACAATTTGATGTTTATTAAATAGTTTTCTGGGAAGTTCCTTAAACAAATAATAAAGTTATTTGCAATTTTCATCTTCCTGGGTAAGAGTTCACAGGAAAAGTCATTATAGTTAGGGTTTTTCAATTGTAAAGTCATGTCACTCTTGGCAATAAGCTATATGGGTGAAGATGGCAAAAACCAAAACCACAATAAAAAAGCCAAACCAAAAAAATAAAAAAAATAACTAGCCACATCAAAAATTTAGAGAGTCGAATAAATAATATTAAAGATAAAGATTAAGAAACAGAAATTGTGATAATTCATCTAAACAGTGTCAAGGACATGATAGCTACTATATGGAATTTTGAAGTGCTTTCAATCAAACTGAAAATTTCCACCCCCTAATCATATGGTTGGCTCCACTGGCTAAACTTACCATGACAGTTTTATTATAAAAAATATAAATCAGGACCAGCCAAATGCAGAAACACATAGGGCCAGGTCTGCAAAGGCCCAGCATGCAGGGCTTCTGCGCCCTCTCCACGGAATCAGGGTACATCACCCTCTGGCACATCAATGTGTTCACCAACTAGGAAGTTCCGCTGAGCTCAGTGTCCAGAGTTTTTATTGGGTTTTCATTATGTAGGCATCATTGATTGAATTTCTGGCCAGGTAATTGAACTCAACTTTTAGCCTCCTATCCTCCCCAGATGTTGGGAGTTTGGGCTAATATTAAGTGGCTCAAAGCTCCAACCTTTTAATCACATGATTCCAACGGTCTGAGGGACAGTGAACTGGCCCCCTGTTTAAAAAGTTTGAGGACCCCTGTATGAGTCATCTTTTTAGCAATTACCAGTTCTCAACCTGAATCATCTCCTTAGCATAACCTCAGAGGTAGTCCAAGAGCCAACCATGAATAACAAAAACACACACGTCATTCTAGAAATTACAAGGATTTAGAGATTATCTCCTAGAAACCCAGGGCAAAGACCAGGCACATTTTTTATTGCCCAACAAGGAGAGTGGGGAGATTTTTTAAAAGAGACACAGGAAATATTTAATAAGGGAAGAAGCTGGTAGCAATGTGGGGCTTTGTTCTTTATTTTTTATTTAAAGTATAGGTTGTTTTTTATTTTATTTTAGAGAGAAAGAAAGGGATAGGGAGAGAGAGAGAGAAACATCAATGTGAGATAGAAACATTGATGGGCTGCCTCCTGTATGCCCCCTACTGGGGATCAAGCCCACAACCCCAGCATGTGAACCCAACCGGGAATCACACTGGTGCCCACTTGGTCCCCGGGACGACACTCATCCACCTGAGTCAGGCTAGCCAGGGCTGTTCTTTACTTTTTTAATACTTGCTATCCATGAGGCCAAAAATTTCTCTTATTTTAGTTGGTTACCTTTCCTTGCCATCAAGTGATCCCTCTCATTTTGTGGAAATTCATGGGGGGGGGCGGGGAGAAGACAGGTGACACTAAAATAATTTGTAGGACTTTTAATTGCTATTTAGAGATCCCAGGGAATTCCAGATAGCAGTAAACAGCATGAGTAAACATACTAAGATTCAGAAGATATGTAATGTGTAACCGATTCCAGGACTTCTTTAATGGTTAGAATATCTCTTTTGAATCTTGGAAAAAGTCAAAAGAAATAATAATAAAAAAAGACTAGTCTAGTTCAAGAAATTTAGGAGATTTTATGAAGGTCTTCTGACTATTTGGGAACTGGGGATTCTGATATCTTCAGACTAGCTTCAAAGTAAGATAGTATGGTTAAGGTTTATATAGAAAGGAGTTTTAACAACAACAACAACAGCAACAAGCTTTCTTCTAAGCCAACCTTTCACAGTATTTTCCTAAACTTAACAATATTGTAACAGAGCAACAGATACATTACCTAATCAGAATTATAGAAATCATTATCAGGAAAAATGGGAGAATTAGGCTGTCTCTACAGTTGTTTCTTTTAACTTTCAAGTATTTGTCCTGAATGTTCCCTTCTTTTGAACATCCACCTCCTATGACATTCAGCTAAAAAAAATTGGCACTTAAAAAATTTCCCACCAATGCCTTGATTGAGCATCAATATTTCAGTTGAATATGTAAATTTTATTGATCCTCCACAGAAATGATGAAAAGTGAAATAAAGGTTCTTCAAGACAAATGACATAGCAGGTTATTCCAGGTCTCTGTGTTTGAAAGATAAGAAAAAAGACATGATAATACTGTAACTTGGGAGCAAAATAGGGAAGAATATTAGCCAGGACTAATTTAATCCTAGATTCCAAATTAAGAGGAGGATCCAGAATATTCCTCTGCTGTACTTGAAGTCACCTCATTAGAATTTGGAAACCACATTAAGCTTGAGTAGGACAATGAGAAGAAAACACTTCAGAGAATAGTAAAAAATGCAGATGAAAATGTTGAGTGAAGCAAACTATTAGAGACTTTGAAAGCCAACCAGATAATTTAAACTTGGCATAATGCAGATAGTATGTTTTTCCCCCTGGAGTAACCATAGAGAGTAATTTTAGGATCAATGTGGAATGAATATAAAGGATGGATTAAAAGGGAAAACAGAGGAGAGCAACAAGTTAAATTATTGCAGGAGGTTAGATTAAAATTGTGGAAATGTATTCTAAGAAGATACAGGAAATGATGAAGTTCAGGTCATAAAAAAAGAAGGTGATTTTAGTAAAGAATGGTATCTTTTTTTCCTGAGTAGTAATTACTATAATTATTAGTAACAATTATTCCCCCATAAATCTAGTTTTCTCTGGATACTTTTGCCTGCTGAGACTCCTCTGGTATTTTAATGCTTTTTCTGTAGGAAAAATAATTGATGCCATAGCTAAAAGGCTTTTTCAGCAGGTTCAGGTTATAGGGCAAGTCTAAGCATCTGTGAAGGCAGTTAGGCATGAGGGACATATTACAACACATTTTTCTTCAATCATCTGGCTAATGAGATGGCAATCTTGTTTTCCTTCTATGCCTGTCCTTTTTGCTCTTCATTTTCTTTCAGGACAAACTCAAGGGTAGGGGATTTCAGAGTTGTTCAAAATATAGTTTTTAAGATCTATGATAACCTGGATGCAGCAAAGGGGAAAGCCAGGTTATTTTTTTACTATAAAACACTGAGAATATCAATGGACACTTTTTAATATGGTATGGGTGCCTGATGTAAGAAGTTTTTGCATTCTTATTATTATTCTTAAATGAAAGACGAATCAAAATGATTTCAGTCCTGAGTTCAAGGAAAATCAATTATTGTAACTCGGGTTGCAAATATGGTATGAGAAGAATTTTTCTCTCTAAATTTACTTTGACCTTCTTCTCTCAATTAATTATTGTAATATTCGTATTTCTGTCCATAACATTAGAATATCATTATGTTCTAATTGGTAGGCTTCTTGAGTGCTATCTGGAAGTTTTAGCACCATGAATTCCACAATTCTCTTATAAATATGCATGCAAGTATAAACATTTGACCAGCAATAGAACTCTATATTTCTGTTTTTATATTTATACTAGAGGCCTGGTGCACAAAATTCATTTACTTAATATTTTCGTGTTCCACAATTATTATTATACTAGAGGCCCGGTGCATGAAATTCGTGCACGTGGGGTGGGGTCCCTCAGCCTGGCCTGCACCCTCTCACAATCCAGGACATCCCTCTTGCAATCCGGGACCACTGGCTCATAACTGCTCGCCTGCCTGCCTGACTGCCTGATCACCCCTAACCACTCTGCCTGCCTGCCTGAGAGCCCCTAACAACCTCTGCCTCGGGCCCACCACCGTTGCGGCTTCGTCCAGAAGGAAGTCCGGAATGACATCCAGAAGGTTGTATGGCTATCTGGTCTTATTAGCATATTACACTTTTATTATAGATACTAAAGACCCAGTGCATGAATTCATGCACCTTGAAAGGAGCTGTGGGCCATGAGGCTACAATGGTCACAGGGGCGGGTCTCAACTTATCCTCCACGCCCCCAGCCGGCCCCTCCCACCGTGGCCCCCTATCCCCTCTCTGCCTGCAGCCCTGCTCCAGCTGCTCCCATGCGCTGACTGCTCCGGCCCAGCTTGCACCCACTGACGGTTCAGAGCAATTGGGGCCAGTGCCAGCAGTGGGTGCAAGTGGGGCCGGCACTGTCAGCAGGTGCGAGCTGCAGCTGCTGCCCCAATGCCCCTCAGGAGCAGGGGAAAGTGGAGAAGCCCTGAGGGGCAATCAGGGCCGGCAGCCACCACTCACACCCGCTGATGGTGCCGAGTGATTTTTTTAGGTGCCAGGCGCCAGCAGTGGGTGCGAGTGGGGCCAGTGCTGGCAGCAGGTGCGAGCACTGGGTGGGACTGCGGCGCGTGGGAGCAAAGAATTTTCAGTAACCACCAGAGGCTCTCCCCGATGACAGTGACCGGCGGCCTTCCTTGGTCTGGCAGCCTCGTTCACCTGCTCCACCATCCCACCGCAGCTGACACCTGCCATGTTCCACACTCTGCCACCTGCTGCCGACACCCACCTTTTCCCACTTGTGCCCCCTGGTGGTCAGCAAACGTCATAGTGACCGATTGTTCAGTTGTTCGGTTATTCTTCTTGTTCTGCCATTCAGTCTATTTGCATATTAGCCTTTTATTATAAAGGATAAGAGTTTATAATATCTCAAGGACAATGTATATAAATCACAGTGAATTCATGAATAAGAAATTGTATTAGTTGTATAGAATCGTATGTCTTTGGAGAAGACATGGAAACAGTATTAAATATGCAGTCAAAATGTCTCCCTCATATATCTACTTGTTTTTGAAAAAATAAATATAGAAAGGATAAACCATAAACTAATTAGATTGGTTAGTTATAGGAGATCCATTGGGAATAGGATGAGAAGGATAAGGAACATAAGAAAGGAGGGTGACAGTCTCTGAGCCCTTCACTGCCCCGCCCCTGCCAGCCTGGTCGCCCCCAACTGCCCCCCCTGTGGGCCTGGTCACCCCATGCAGCCTGCTGTTCTGTCATTTGGTCGCCCCTCAATAACCCCCAAGCCGGCCTGGTTGCCCCATGCAGCCTGCTGCTTGGTTGTTTGGTTGCCCCTCACTGACCCCCCTACCAGCCTGATCGCCCCATGGAGCCTGCTGCTTGGCTGTTTGGTCATCCCTCACTAACCCCCCTGACGGCCTAGTCACCCCACGCAGCCTGTTCGGTCGTCTGTTCGGTTGCGATGGTTGCTTAGGCTTTTATATATAGATATAGATAGATTATATAAAATATATTTTATACTTGCCTATTTTTATATTGTTACACTAGTTTCATACTTTTTCTAACAATCATCTCTTCAATGCAGCCTGCTGCTCAGTCGTTTGGTCATCCCTCACTGCCCCCCCTTATGGGCCTGGTCGCCCCACACAGCCTGCTGCTCGGTCGTTTGGTCATCCCTCACTGACGCCCCTGCGGGCCTGGTCGCCCCACGCAGCCTGCTGCTCAGTCGTTTGGTCATCCCTCACTGCCCCCCCTTATGGGCCTGGTCGCCCCACACAGCCTGCTGCTCGGTCGTTTGGTCATCCCTCACTGACCCCCCTGTGGGCCTGGTCACCCCATGCAGCCTGCTGTTCTGTCATTTGGTCGCCCCTCAATAACCCCCAAGCCGGCCTGGTTGCCCCATGCAGCCTGCTGCTTGGTTGTTTGGTTGCCCCTCACTGACCCCCCTACCAGCCTGATCGCCCCATGGAGCCTGCTGCTTGGCTGTTTGGTCATCCCTCACTAACCCCCCTGACGGCCTAGTCACCCCACGCAGCCTGTTCGGTCGTCTGTTCGGTTGCGATGGTTGCTTAGGCTTTTATATATAGATATAGATAGATTATATAAAATATATTTTATACTTGCCTATTTTTATATTGTTACACTAGTTTCATACTTTTTCTAACAATCATCTCTTCAATGTGTGTGTGTGTCTGTGTGTGTGTGTGTGTGTGTGTGTGTGTGTGTATGTAAGAGTTTCTAGAATGTCCTTGGAATTTAATTGTGGAATGTAGAAAATTTTGTCATGAAACATACCCATGTTCCCAACTCACTTACCCAAGATTAGTTTGCCTATACCAGTGGTCGGCAAACTCATTAGTCAACAGAGCCAAATATCAACAGTACAATGATTGAAATTTCTTTTGAGAGCCAAATTTTTTAAACTCAAACTATATAGGTAGGTACCTTGTCATTAACTTAATTAGGGTACTACTAAGGCTTAGGAAGAGCCACACTCAAGGGGCCAAAAAGCCGCATGTGGCTCCAGAGCTGCAGTTTGCCGACCACTGGCCTATACCAATAGTTCTCAATGAGGTTGTTGTATTGGAATCTGGAGAATCTTAGGAATTGGGGGCAGGGGGAGGGAGCATTTGAAAATTTCTGGCAGGGAATTTTGACTTTCCCAATGATTGAGAGGGAATATTAATGAGTAAGTCACGAAAGCTAACCATCAATGTGTACACAATTAGAAAATGAAGAATATTCCTAAGTTTTTCACAGCTTTCAAATATCCCTCTAGACAGATTGAAAGTGAAAGCCTTGTTTATCATCATTTAATCCTAGAACCAAACTCTGTGTTATTCATCCAGCACATTTTTGCACAGTTTCTATGTACACTGAATTTTTAAAAATGTAACTACTGTGTCATTTGAAGATGGGTTGTCTTTTTAAATTCAAATTTTCCAAAGATTTAGCTACATTTTGGAAAATGATTTTTCTTAAAGCAACATTATTTGTGATATTTGAATCTCTACAGAAACCATCTATATTAGAAGCTGTCACATCTATACTAATAAAAGCCTATGTGGTCATCATGCCCTCACACCATGGTGCCCTCATGCCATAACAATCCATCACCAGGAGGCTGAGTGCACAGTGGGCGTGCATGGGTGGGAGGGGACTTGACGCTCTGTGCGCAGTGTGGAGGCGGGTCCCTTAGCGCTGCTGAGGAGGCAGAGAGGCTCCCACCACCACTGCTGTGCTGGCAGTCGTCAGCCTGGTTTGTGGCTGAGCAGAGCTCCCCCTGTGGGAGTGCACTGACCACCAGGGGGCAGCTCCTAAATTGAGTGTCTGCCCCCGGGTGGTCAGTGTGTGTCATAGTGACCAGTCATTCCCAGTTGTTCTGCTGTTAGGGTCAATTTGCATATTGCCCTTTTATTATATAGGATAGAGACCTGGTGCATGGTTGGGGGATGGCTGGTTTGCCCTGAAGGGTGTCCCAGGTCAGGGTGGGGGTCCCTGCTGGGTGCCTGGCCAGCCTGGGTGAGGGGGTGATGGCTGTTTTCAGGCTGGCCACACCCTTTCATGGAGGGGGGGTCCTGCTGGGGTGCCTGGCCAGCCTGGGTGAGTGGCTGATGGCTGTTTGCAGGCTGGCCACAGCCCCTTCAG
>NW_005353510.1:0-4622 GCF_000412655.1 Myotis brandtii | reverse complement strand
AAACTTTGTTGCCTTGAGTGGAGGACACAGACGGCCAGGGCAGGCAGGAAGCTTGGCTTCCTCCATCGCTGGGGCAACCAAGCCTCCTGCTTGCTCCAGCTCTGTGGCTGCCGGTCACCATCTTGGTTGGGTTAATTTGTATATGGTCACTCTGATTGGCTGGTGGGCGTGGCTTGGGCATAGTGGAGGTGCAGTCAATTTGCAATTTTCTCTTTTATTAGATTAGATTTCTCCCTCCAGTGGATGCTGCTCTGACTATATTCCCATTAAATGGCCTGTACCCTTATACTCTAGCTACTATGAAAATGAGTGCTAACTGCTCAAAGAGACTCTTTCAGAGAATTGCCTTTGGCTGGAATAGGAGATCCCTTAACCCCTGCTATGATCTGAATGTTTGTTTTTCCCCCAATTCATATGTTGAAATCCTAAAGCCATGTGACAGTACTGGAAGTGGAGTCTTTCCCTAGCTGGTTTGGCTCAGTGGATAGAGTGTTGGCCTGCCAGACTGAAGGGTTCCAGGTTTGATTCTGGTCCAGGGCACAGGCCCGGGTTGCAGATTCAATCCCCAGTAGGGGGCATGCAGGAGGAAGCCAATCAATGATTCTCTCTCATCATCAATATTTCTATCTCTCTCTCCCTTCCTCTCTGAAATCAATTATATATATATAAAGAGAGAAGTGGTGTCTTTGGGGGTGCTTAGGTTCTGAGGTTGGACCACTCATCAATAGGATTAATGCTTTATAAGAGACCCCAGAAAGCTCCCTCACCCTTTCTACCATGTGAGGATGAAACTGAGAAGTCTGCAACTTTGAAGTGAATCCTCACCTGGTCGTGCTGACACCCTGCCTTTAGGACTTGGAGAAATACATTTTTGTTTATAAGCTACTGCACCTGTGGTACTTGTTATAGCAGCCTGAATGAGCTAAGACAACTAACATGTGACCAGTTCTACTGTGTCATGCTCTGACTACACAGTGTTATATGGCAGTCACTAGCCAGATGTGGCCATTAAATTTATATTTAAATTAATGCAATTGAAAATGTCAGTTCCTTGGGCTCACTAGCTACATTTTATGAACTCCAGAGCCACCTTTTTTTAACAGCATAGTTATAGAATATTTCCATAATGACATGAAGTTTTATTGGACAGTGTTATTACAGAACACTGCTAGATAAAAATAAAATGCAAGTTATATCTGAAATTAAAATTTTCTGGTAGCCACATGAAAATAATGTTAAAAAAGGTGAAATTTATATTTTATTTACCTAACATATTCAAAATGTCATTTAAATATGTAATCAATATTAAAATTATTAATACATTTACAGTATTTTTTTATACTACAGCTTAGTATAAAACACACACTCAGGCCTGCCGGCATGGCTCAGTGGTTGAGCATCGACCTATGACCAATTTCCAGTCAGGGCACATGCCCAGGTTTTGGGCACAATCCCTAGTAGGGGGTGTGCAGGAGGCAGCAGATCAATGATTCTCTCGCAGCATTGATGTTTCTATATTTCTTTCTCCCTCTCCCTTCCTCTCTGAATTCAATAAAAATATATTTAAACACACACACACACACACAGACATACTCAGGTGTGTATTTTAAACTTACAGCCTATCTCAATTTGAAAACTAAATTATCATCAGAAATACTGATCTGCATTTAGATTTAATAATATTTACAGCTGAAGAATCAATTCACATACTCCAGCTTTTCCAAACATGCTTAATTTTTTCCTGATACTTGAAAGGAGTGGATTTTACAATTTAAATAAAATAAAACCAAATATAAAATTCTATATTCAAACTAGCCACATTCAAGTGTGCAACTGACACAAATGTCCTGTGGCTACTCAATCATACAACACAATTCCAGAGCTCCTGGAGGAACGGGGCTGAAGCTAGATTCCAGCTGAGAGCACATCTGCACTTAGCTCCTACTTCTGCCCCTTCCCACTTCCCTCACTGGCCTTCTCCTGAAATAATTCCAGAAATTCCATGTGCCTGAATCCCAGTGCCTGACTCTGCTTCTAGGAAACCTGACCTAAGACATTAATTTTTTATTCATCTCATATCACTGTTATTGGGGAAATTGGGGTATCTCTTTCCCCACTGAGTGCTAGGGATGGAGTCCCTATGACACCTCCAGAAAAAGAATTTTCTGAGACTCACATGCATGGGAAGATGAGTGATTTTTATTCGCATAAAATTCCATCCCTGGGTTTCTAAAGTCCCATTCCAATCATAGAAGTGCAGCTGGGGTTTCAGCAAAGCTAAAAGCAAAGCCAGTGCCCATAATTTCCTTTCCATGTTGCCACCGGGTCCAGTTCAGCATCAGGCTAGCTGCAGTCCATTAGTCCATTGTGTGTGGGGGTCCTCTTGACAGTGGGCATGTCCGTGAATGCAGGGGAGCCAAGAGGGTGTGGACCCTACAACCAGAGTCCCCAGGGCATCCAAGAGCAACAAGAGCACAAGAGAGCTAACTTTTTTTGTTCAGGGCATTAGACAAGACCCACCCCTGGCCCCTTGAATTCTTTAATTCATAATCATTTTCTTATGTTCTGGCATATCATAAAGAAAAAGTGTGGGTGCAGGTGAGTGAACAACGGTTTTAAAATCAATTAATTACCTGAACTTGTTCTAAACGCAGTCTTATATTTAAAAAGAAAGAATAATGGCTGTTTTGCAGCCTTTTTTAAATGTGAGAATTATTTGTGGCAACTTATGTTAAATTATACCTACATTGTTATCTAGAGAATTCACTGAGGAATAATATGGGCAAAGGGAGTAGCTTTTAGGAGAATAGGTTCTGCCCAAAGGGATAGAGATTGTAATAATTTGGAAAGATTTCTGAAATCTCCAAAACTTTCTGTATATCTCAGAGAGGGACAAAACTAGATAAATAAAATAGATTGCTATGGCTTTTTAAAAGAGTATAATGGGAAGATAAGATATTGCAAGTCGGCGTGGTCTGCTCACCCTGTGGACCTCTCTGAGGTGCTCAGGAGGGAAATAGTTCTAGGGACAGAGAAGGCATTGCTCAGCTCTGTGTATAGGAGGGAGTGCTGAAGTAATTGATGTTGTATTTGAATTCTATGGGTTAAAAGCTGCTGAAGGCCACCATCTAAATGAAAATGTTGACCCAGAGACAGTCAACTTGTGGAAGCTAGTGACCATCACAACTCAACTTCTGTTTCTATATAAAAAAAATTGACACTTAATTGAACTAGTGTGTGATGTTCATGAAAATAGTGAATGTCCAACCTCATCTGGGCTTATCGATGACTTACTAAGGCGGCCTTACCTTCCTATAAGTGTGAATTTAGGAGCAACCTTTTGGCCAGAGGAAGTTGTGCCAACAGCACATTTTGTAACTGACAAGGTGTGGCAAATTTAGTCACCATGTGTAGTCCCATGTGAAGGCAAGGCAGCCTCCATGAGCACAGTACAGCTGCCACTTGGGAATGTATCGAGGACATTGATGGGCATGTGCAGTTCCACAATGTGTACATTTTACAACTCAGGGAGCATTTTATTGGATAGGGTTTTATTTATATTTTATAAAAAGTTTCATGATGAAGCACAGTTGGATAAAATCTGCTTGCTTTAAGCCTAGAAAAGTATTCACCAATGACTACTCAGGAAACTACATTCATGCTTGTTCTGATCTTTAACTTAAAAAAAATCTTTATTGTTGAAAGTATTACAGATGTATCCTTTTTCTCCATTGGCCCCCTCCTCCCCACTCCTGGCCCCTCCTCAGGCCTTCTCTGCACTATGGTCTGTGTCCATGAGATATGCATATATGCATATAAATTCTTTGGTGAATCTCTCCCCCCCCTTCCCTCTGAAACTTAAAAATTTTATTTTTATCTCTAAGTCATATAGTCTGGTAGGAAAATACCTTTTATGTTGACAATATTTTCACAGCTGAGTAATAATTATTTTTAACTTATTATTTTGAGGTCATTATTAGTAAGTCTCAATTCTGCATTTTTGCCATATTTATATAGCTGATAAAGAGTGCTACTATTCCATTACTGAAGAGCAGAAGGTCTGTGTAACAACAATCTGCTTTGGTCTATGTAAGCATTTACAATTTTTCTCATAATAATTAGATTTTTTGAAAGTACCATCATAAGTGCCCTTATATAATAACTCATTTAATTCTCATCAAAGCCCTATAAGAAAGTGCAGAGCATTAATAGGGGCATAGTTGCTGGAGTTAAATTTTTTGGCTTCAAATCTTCGGGCTTTGCGTTTGCTATTGTACCGATTCTCTTCCCCAGGAATCCACATGGCTTGCTCTGTGCTGTCTTCAGATTTCTATTCAAACCTCATTCTGTCAGTGTGGGCTTTCCTGATTACCCTACACAAAAGCACACTTTCTCTCTCACCTGATTGGCTGCCTCCTGCATGGCCCACACTGGGGTTCTCGCTGCAACCTGGCCATGTACTCTGACTGGGAATCTAACAATGACTTCCTGGTTCATAGGTCAATGCTCAATCACTGAGCCATGCCAGCTGGGCTACTCTCATCTTTAATAAGTCACTATTTTTCAGCATATGTTAAATGTTTGTAACAATAGGAGAGAAATGTATACAAGGTATATGTTAC
>NW_005353509.1:0-502 GCF_000412655.1 Myotis brandtii | reverse complement strand
CTTGAGCTCTTGGATATTCATTTGTTATCAATCACTTTACTGTTTTGTTCTACTTTCAGGGATATTTCACCAACTTTAGCTCTCAATTCTTTTACTGATTTCAAAAACAGTTCTGCCCTAGCCGGTTTGGCTCAGTGGATAGAGTATTGGCCTGTGGACCAAAGGGTCCTGGGTTCGATTCCGGTCAAGGGCACGTACCTCGGTTGCAGGCTCCTCCCTGGCCCAGGCCCTGGTCGGAGCTCGTGCGGCAACCAATCGATGTGTTTCTCTCACATCGATGTTTCTCTCTGTATTTCCCTCTCTCTTCCACTCTCCCTAAAAATCAATGGAAAAATATCCTCCTGTGAGGATTAACTAAAAAAAAACAAAGCATATAAAGAGCATTCCCTTAAAAAAAACAAAACAAAACAAAAAAACAAAACAAAACAAAAAAACAGTTCTGCTATCAAATTTTTAATATTATAGACTCTTGTGATGTTTGAATGCTCCTTATTAAAATATT
>NW_005353508.1:10682-11029 GCF_000412655.1 Myotis brandtii | reverse complement strand
GGGGGCGAGATCAGGCCGGCAGGGGAAGGCAGTTAGGTGCAATCAGGCAGGTAGAGGCAATTAGGGCCGATCAGGTCACCAGGGGAGAGCAGTTAGGGGCGAGATCAGGCCAGTAGGGGAGGACAGTTAGGGGCGATCAGGCATAGGGGTTAGGGGCAATCAGGCAGGCAAGCAGAGGAACTTAGGTGCGATCAGGCAGGCAGGCAGGCAGGCAGGTGAGCGGTTAGGAGCCAGTGATCCCAGATTGAGAGAGGGGTGTTCGGCTACTGGTTTAGGACATCCCACAAGGGGTCCCTGATTGGAGAGGGTGCAGGCTGGGCTGAGGGACACCCCCCCCCCCCCCCCAC
>NW_005353508.1:8658-10433 GCF_000412655.1 Myotis brandtii | reverse complement strand
AAAGAAGGGTGCTTTAGCAGAATGTGCTGGATCACAGACAGGGAAGCTATTTACATTCCTGTGATCCTGACTTGAGATATGTTGCTTCACAAAAATTGTAGAGACTTTCTCCAACATTTATTATCATATCGGAAGTCTTTGTGATATACCTATGGTAAATATTTCCAACTGCCTTATCCTAGAACATAGTTGCTGAATGATTTCACCTTAATCATGAGAGGTAGGTATAAAACTGGTAAATATTAAACTGCTTTATGAGGGTGATTCTAAAAAGCCCTAATGCTTTCAATAGGAAATACAGGTTATAATAATAGAGAAAAACATTGTCATTTACACCTGAGAGCTAATTTTTTATTGCATCTTGAATTTTTTGGCTTATATACAGAGAAAATAAAATCAAAACAAGAATTTGTCAGTAAACTGCAACTCAAAATAGGCATTGTTGTGTGCCTAGAAGATTTGTGATGTAATTATTTGTAATCCATGTTAGACTTAGACTAAAAGAGACCTTACACTTAATGCATACATGCAATTTCAGTTAAATTTCTTAACAGTATCATTCCTGAGTCTAATCAGAAATCAGGTACTAGGGTCAGAACTATTTCTAGAATTATTTTTCTTAATCCCAGAAGCTATCCAATGTAGTCTTAATCCAAATACACATAGAAAAGTCAAATGTCTAGTCACCCAGAGAACATGGCATTTCAACTACTTCAGCTAACTCCATGCGTATTTTTTTTGTGTTTTTTTTTGGGGGGTTTTTTTTGCTATTGAATTATTCAGACTCAGATTTGTAATTTAATGTTTTCATTGTATTATCATAAATTCTCACATGGACGCACTTTTTTAAAAAAGCTTAATTTCACAACATATTTGGCATTCTCTTATTAACTTTACTCTCTCTATTCTCAATAATAATAAAAATAATAAGAGTAGCCAATATTTATGATATGTTTACTATGAATCAGTTATTATGATTAGTGCTGTAATTTTATCAGTGGTTCCTAACAGAGTTGATGAACTTAAGGAGCATTTTAGAAATTTCTTGGTATGGTTTTGTCATTGTCACAATTTGGGAAGCACTATTAAATTTTGTAAATATAAACTAGAAAGAATCCTCCTGCAATACATAAGATAATTCCTTCATACTTGCAACTCTCCACAAATGTTCCGTATCTGAGAGTAATGTCAGATATGCAACTGAACATTTGTAGTTGAAAAATACTTTACATATTATGCTAAGGGAAATAAGCCAGTCAGAGAAAGACAAGAAACATATGATTTCATTCATATGTGGAATCTAATGAACAAACTGAACTAACAAGCAAAATATAGATAGATTCATAGGTAGAGAGTGGGCTGTCAGCTCTGAGGGATGGGCAAGCAGAGGGATTGGAGGGACTTAGCAACAAAGGGGGAAAAGAGAGAGAGAACTAGTGAACACAAACCAGAGTGTGGAGATTGTGGTGGCGAGGGGAGGGGGTGGAGGTGGGAGAGGGTATAGGGGGGATAAATAGTGGTAGAAAAAATAAAATAAATACTATAATGTTCTGAATGTATAATTTTACCGAGCTTTGTATTTATTGTTATGAATTAGCTTTTTAAAAAACTTTGCTTTACGAGTTATTATAAATTATCTTCATGGTTTTAAAATGGAAACATGACCTTGATATTCTAGAAAATTAACTATCATCTATGTAAAGTGAATATTGTGTTAAGACTATAAATAACAAGTTTTTAAACATTTTTAAATGGAAAAAGAAAATTCATTTTTT
>NW_005353508.1:0-2059 GCF_000412655.1 Myotis brandtii | reverse complement strand
AAAGAAGGGTGCTTTAGCAGAATGTGCTGGATCACAGACAGGGAAGCTATTTACATTCCTGTGATCCTGACTTGAGATATGTTGCTTCACAAAAATTGTAGAGACTTTCTCCAACATTTATTATCATATCGGAAGTCTTTGTGATATACCTATGGTAAATATTTCCAACTGCCTTATCCTAGAACATAGTTGCTGAATGATTTCACCTTAATCATGAGAGGTAGGTATAAAACTGGTAAATATTAAACTGCTTTATGAGGGTGATTCTAAAAAGCCCTAATGCTTTCAATAGGAAATACAGGTTATAATAATAGAGAAAAACATTGTCATTTACACCTGAGAGCTAATTTTTAATTGCATCTTGAATTTCATGGCCTATATACGGGAGAAAATAAAATCAAAACAAGAATTTGTCAGTAAACTGCAACTCAAAATAGGCATTGTTGTGTGCCTAGAAGATTTGTGATGTAATTATTTGTAATCCATGTTAGACTTAGACTAAAAGAGACCTTACACTTAATGCATACATGCAATTTCAGTTAAATTTCTTAACAGTATCATTCCTGAGTCTAATCAGAAATCAGGTACTAGGGTCAGAACTATTTCTAGAATTATTTTTCTTAATCCCAGAAGCTATCCAATGTAGTCTTAATCCAAATACACATAGAAAAGTCAAATGTCTAGTCACCCAGAGAACATGGCATTTCAACTACTTCAGCTAACTCCATGCGTATTTTTTTTGTGTTTTTTTTTGGGGGGTTTTTTTTGCTATTGAATTATTCAGACTCAGATTTGTAATTTAATGTTTTCATTGTATTATCATAAATTCTCACATGGACGCACTTTTTTAAAAAAGCTTAATTTCACAACATATTTGGCATTCTCTTATTAACTTTACTCTCTCTATTCTCAATAATAATAAAAATAATAAGAGTAGCCAATATTTATGATATGTTTACTATGAATCAGTTATTATGATTAGTGCTGTAATTTTATCAGTGGTTCCTAACAGAGTTGATGAACTTAAGGAGCATTTTAGAAATTTCTTGGTATGGTTTTGTCATTGTCACAATTTGGGAAGCTCTATTAAATTTAGTAAATATAAACCAGAGAGAATCCTCATGCAATACATAAGATAATTCCTTCATACTTCCAACTCTCCACAAATGTTCCATATCTGAGAGTAATGTCAGATATGCAACTGAACATTGTGTAGTTGAAAAATACTTTATATATTATGCTAAGGGAAATAAGCCAGTCAGAGAAAGACAAGAAACATATGATTTCATTCATATGTGGAATCTAATGAACAAACTGAACTAACAAGCAAAATATAGATAGATTCATAGGTAGAGAGTGGGCTGTCAGCTCTGAGGGATGGGCAAGCAGAGAGATTGGAGGGACTTAGCAAAAAAGGGGAAAAAGAGAGAGAGAACTAGTGAATACAAACCAGAGTGTGGAGATTGTGGTGGCGAGGGGAGGGGGTGGAGGTGGGAGAGGGTATAGGGGGGATAAATAGTGGTAGAAAAAATAAAATAAATACTATAATGTTCTGAATGTATAATTTTACCGAGCTTTGTATTTATTGTTATGAATTAGCTTTTTAAAAAACTTTGCTTTACGAGTTATTATAAATTATCTTCATGGTTTTAAAATGGAAACATGAACTTGATATTCTAGAAAATTAACTATCATGTATGTAAAGTGAATATTGTGTTAAGACTATAAATAACAAGTTTTTAAACATTTTTAAATGGAAAAAGAAAATTCATTTTTTAAAAAAATGACATCACCAAATGCAATATTTCTCATGGCATCTGAGTAATAGATAAAATATACCAGGATTAACTAGCATTTATAACTTTCACATTCACATTTATTCTATGCATAAGTACAAGGACCTGACTGCTTTATTATGTCATTTAGTGTTGTCATGCACAAGTATATATATATTGCTACATTTGATTTTATATTATTATTTGGGTACTTATATATATTTTTTAAACTTACTATTTTTATTTAGGAGAGTAAAATAGACATTAGAAAACTGTTGTATAAA
>NW_005353507.1:0-323 GCF_000412655.1 Myotis brandtii | reverse complement strand
GGAACTGGAGAGCATTATGCTAAGTGAAATACGCCAGGCAGTGAAAGAAAAATAAATGATCTCACGCATTCATGGATAATAAAGAACATTATAATCGAATGAACAAAAAGATAGATACAGAGGCAGAGAAGCATCGAACAGACTGTCAAATTACAGCAGGAAGGCTGGGAAGTGTTGGCAGGGCGGGGGTAAGAGGTCAACTGAAGGACTTATATGCATGCATATAAGCATAACAAATGGACACAAGACACTGGGAAGGGGTGTGGGGTGAGGGCATGTGCCGGGAGGTAGGGGAGGCTGGGGGAAGGTCAATGGGGGAAAAA
>NW_005353506.1:713151-716478 GCF_000412655.1 Myotis brandtii | reverse complement strand
GGAGAAGAGAGGCTGAAGGATTTTTAAAAAATTATTTCCTTAGGGAAGAAAGACCTAAATCATTGTATTATGCATTAAATAATTCTATAATATGTTGCTTGTTACACATCATTTTTATTTTTAAAAATCTTACTGAACAAGAAATGTTTTTCCAAAAGTCCCCTTTATCATCCCTAAATCAGCCCTCTTAAATAGATCTATACATTTTATAAAATTACAGATTAACACCAAATGGTAATACTTTTTTAAAAAAAATCTTAACTATTGCCTAAAAAAATAAACTTATTAATTGCATTGCAATCTATAACTTCCCTCTACATTAACCTACCCTGTCTAAATTTGTCGCAGGACAGCTGATGTCCCTTTCTTCTCTCACACCAATTACATGTCTTAATCTTCTTTAAGGCACACCAGTTATCTAGAATACCTCACTGACAACCTACAATATTGTTCGATATTCTTATGCTACCATCAGCAACCCATATCTAAACATACAGGGTGTCCCCACCAAAAAATGTATATGCACTTTGAATGACTATAAACTCAGTGTTTATTAACATATAGTTCATTTTCAAAATTTAAAAGAATCTACAGAAATGAACAATTTTTTTGTCAATGCCTGTTTTTAAACTGATAACCATTCTGGTCCAAGCACTGCTGATAACGCAAAGCAATGGAACTGCAAACATCGATAATTTCATTGGGTACGTGTTCCTTCAATCCGTCAACTGTTGCCAGTTTTATACCGTAAATTTTATCTTTTGTGTATATCCATTTTTAAAAAATCTAGTGGCACTTTAGGATAAATTTTCCTTGTTCAAAGCTTAGTCTGGCTTCACCCATTATTTCCTGAAAAGGAGTGAAAATTAAGTGAGTTATCAGCTGTTCAAATGTATATACATTTTGGGGGAGACATCTTATGAGTACATAGGTTCCTAGTAACATTAACCAGATAGATCTCCGTAAGTTTTTCATATACATTAACTATAAAATGATTTAAAAGATTAAAAACAAACTATAAGTGGTTTTCAGGTGCTGGAGGAGGGGAGAATGGAAACTTGTTTAATAGGTACAGAGATCAGTTGGGGATGATAAAAAACTCTAGAGCTGGGTGGCAGAGATGATTGCACGACAACGCAAACATACCAAATGACATGAACCCATATATTTTACCACAAAAACAAATAAACCAACAAATAAATTACATATTAGTATCTCCTCCCTATGTACCCCATAGTTTATTGTTCATCTAAAAAAACACAAAAACAAAAAAAACCTTCATAATTTCCTATTACTAAGTTGACCTGAGTATAACTATTACTAAGTATAACTCAATTCTGTAATACTATCCTTAGGCACATTGGCACTATGCCTAGGGCTCACAATAATTTTAGGGGTGCACAAAAATGTTTTAATTTTTTAAAAGAAAATAAAGAACTTTTAGGTAAAAGAAAATGTTGTAATGTCTAACATACCTGTCTTTACAACAATACAGTCATAAAATATTTTTGTTATTTTTTAATAGAGAAAGGAACCCAGGAAAGCAAAGGTACCAAGTGTCTATGAAAATCAAAATGTGGTCCCGATGGTTATATAAAACATTCTTGAAGAGAAATCACACACAAGAATAAATACTGAGGGTGTGACTTTTAAAAAAAACATCAATAATATTATAATGATATCACAATTGTTATTTAATCCTTTTCAAACATTTTGTCATTAACAAAAGTTGTAAAGAAATACTACATTTATACAAATAAATAATTAATAAGGATTTAAAGCAGGGGTGGGCAATCTTTTCTCTGCCAAGGGCCATTTGGATATTTATAACATCACTAGAGGCCCGGTGCACAAAATTCATGCACTTAGGGCAGGGGGTGGAGCGACTGCCGGCTTCAGGCCTAAGCCAGCAGTCAGACATCCCCCGAGGGGTCCTTAGCACTGCAGCAGAGGCAGGAAAGGCTCCCACCACCACCACTGCGCACACCAGCCGTGAGCCTGGCTTCTCGCTGAGCAGCGCTCCCCCTGTGGGAGCGCACTGACCACCAGGGGGCAGCTCCTGTATTGAGCATCTGCCCCTGGTGGTCAGTGTGCATTACAGCAACCGATCGTTCCGCCATTTGATCGATTTGCAAATTAGCCTTTTATTATATAGGATTTATGGGCCATACAAAATTATCAACTTAAAAATTAGCCTGCTATATTTGGTCAAACATTTAACTAACACTCCTAATGCCTTGGCAGAACCAAACCAAATGCTTTTGCGGGCCTTACACAACACTCAGGCTGGATGTTTCCCACCCCTGATTTAAAGGAAATAGGGAGCCATAACTGTCAAGAGAGCAAAAATAAAAAATAAGTGGAAGGAAAAAAAGAAAAAGGAAAAAGAAAGGGGAAAAAATGAAGGACAAATAGAACCACCCCTCATTATTTAAATTAGCAAAGCTGAAAATACTGCCTAAGTAAATTTATAGATTTAGCATAATGTCAATTAAAATCCCCAAAGGATAACTGAAATATTAAGGAATATACTGAGTATGTTGTCTAAATTTGAAAAATATAAAAAAAATGAGCATGTGTCTAAACCTATTGATACTGGATTTTTTAAATGACAAATAAAAAATAGTTTTTTAAAACTATTAGTACATCTTAAATATATGTGGACAATGTGGATGAACCTTGAGAACATTAATGCTAAGAGAAATGAATCAGCAGACAAATACTGTATGATCTCACTAACCTGTGGAATATAACTAACAGAAATAGAGAACAAAGGTACAAACTTCTAGTTATAAGACAAATAAGTTCTGAGGATGTACTGTATGGCCTGGTGAGTATAGTTACAATACTGTATTGTATATTTGATGTTTGCTAAGAGTGTTGATCTTAGAAGTTCTCATCACAAGAAAAAAATAGAAAAGAAATATGAATGTTTCTAGTACAATAATGTTAACATGAAGAAAAAAGAAACTGACCTCTTCATCTTTATTATACTTCATACAGAATTTCAAAAGAATTAGAAATTTATTTTTAACTAGAAAAATATGAACTATTTCTAGACAAACTAGTTTGTCTTTTCATGTCACGCAACTAACCAAATTATCATAAAAAATATCTACAATATGAAGAACACCAGAGTAAAGAAAAAAGAAAACCAACTGAGTGAAAACTCAGGTACTGAAATGCTAGATAAAAGTTTTATCTTCAAAATATACAGGGATGGGGCTAGGTCGGTGGTCGGCAAACTCATTAGTCAACAGAGCCAAATATCAACAGTACAACAATTGAAATTTCTTTTGAGAGCCAAATTTTTTAAACTTAAACTAT
>NW_005353506.1:709834-711940 GCF_000412655.1 Myotis brandtii | reverse complement strand
CCGGCCAGGAAGCTTGGCTTCCTCCATCACTGGGGCAACCAAGCCTCCTGCTCGCTCCAGCTCTGTGGCTGCCGGCCGCCATCTTGGTTGGGTTAATTTGCATATAGTCGCTCTGACTGGCTGGTGGGCGTGGCTTAAGGTGTAGCGAAGGTATGGTCAATTTGCATGTTTGTCTTTTATTAGTGTAGATGTACTACATATACATACTATGTATATGTATTGTTTATAATAGTACCTGGCACATACTCAAAACAAGCCCTCTATGAAGAAGATAACATTTTCATTTTGTTGCAAATTAGAAAGGTAAGTTACTTACCCAATATAAATAGTTAGGGGGTAACAGCTAGGATTTGAACCCAGGCAGCCTCACCCCAAATTCATGCTCTCAACCACTAAGCTAACTTGCTTCTTTTCCTCTGTATAACAAAAATTCATGGACCTTTCATTCTATAAATCTAAGTCTATTAAATAAATATAAATTACTATTTTAAAAGGCAAAACAAGTTAGAATAGCTTTCGTATAGTGCTTTAAGGATTCAGAGGACCATAATATGATTTTCAGTAAAGGGGGTAAGAAAAAGCTTTGTTGAAGAAATAATATCTATATTGGGTCTGGAAGGATATGAGACACAAAGATAGGAAGTGGTAGAAGAAAATACTCCAAACTGAAGGAATAGAATGGTGCAGATGAAAGTGAAAAGAAATGCAACTAATCTAGGCATGGTAAAGAATGTCTCAAGTAAGGAGGAATGGGGGTGCAACAGAAATACAGAAAAAGGAATAGATATGTAGCACACAGTAACTACTTAAATTTCAATTATATTAAGGAACTTACAAGGTCAGAAAGAACAAGACTTCGTATACTAAATATAAATACAATAAAGGGGATGGATAAGGCCACCTTTGGAGGCCACATTTTTGGGAACCTGGCAGAGAGAGCACAGTAGGGGTCTAAAAAGGCTAAAGTGAAGGGGTAAAAAGGACTTGAAGACAAACTGCTCCCGACTGATTTAGCCAAGTTCAAGATTTTAACTAAGGAGACTTTGTAACACCAACATTCTGAGGGATATTATGGGGGCAATTTACAGAGTTGGGTAACAAAATAAATGTGGCAGGGACTAAGGTTTTAAGTACAAATACAAGAATAATTTTTTCATTAACGGAAATAGGGAACAAAGGAGGGAAAGTAAGTTTAAAGGTAAAAGAGACACAAGGCAGATTTACAGATGGCAAGATTAAGGTTTATACAGCATAACTATCCAGAAACTAGTGACCTGGTGCATGGATTCATGCAATTGAAAGAAAATTAATTAATTTCAGCTTCAGAGGCCAGATTTACAGATGGCAAGATTAAGGTTTATACAGCATGACTATACAGAAACTAGTGACCTGATGCACGGATTCATGCAATTGAAAAAAATTAATTTCAACTTCAGAGGCACACTGTGCCAATAGTTGGTCTTCAGATACATTCTGGCATCGTGTGTGATTGGTGTCAGCGAGAGCTTTACATGTTTCGCACATGTGCAAGTCAACGTTTATTTTTAAATTGCCAGTGCACATCATATGTGCCGGCTGGTTGGTCGGATGGACGGTTGGTCACTTAGCCATATATCTACACTAATAAAAGAGAAACATGGTAATTGGCGTACGACCGCTACCCTTCCCATTGGCTAATCAGCATATCCTTATGCAAATTAACTGTCAGCCAAGATGGCGGCCAGCAGCCAGGCAGCTGGAAGCGAACATGAGGCTTCCTTGCTTCAGTGACTGCAGACTCCAACATTCCCCGCCTCACTTGCCGGCCTCTGAGTTGCAAATCTAATCAACTATGTACTATGTTGTAAATAAGAAGCTAAACAAAACCCTAGAAACCAGCTTTCAACCTGCCGGGATCTCAGAGCTGAAGTTATACATTGTTTCGATTATAGAATGGCAAACAAACCAGATACGAAGCCTCAGAGCTAGAGCCAGAGCTAAAGCTGGCCCAGAATAAAATAAAAAAAGAGAAAAAAAAGGAGCAGTTGGGAGCTTCAGTCACCCGCCAACCTGAAAACGGCCCTCAGCCCCTCAGCCAGACTGGCCAGGCACCCCAGTGGGAACCCC
>NW_005353506.1:675533-706696 GCF_000412655.1 Myotis brandtii | reverse complement strand
TAAAATAAAAAATATATATATTAGAAAAGAAGATGGCGCTAAGGGAAAAAAATAAATCAAAAAATGTTTAAGAAACTATCTATATTTAGAAGGGAAAGAACAACAGCCAAAAGAAGGTACATCAGAGGTTAAGATCACCACCAGAAGAATCAAGTATAATGCAACAGTGCTCCCTAACATTTTTCATATGAAAGTACATGAATAAGACAACATGTTTGGGTAAGGCTGCTAATAGCTGGACATTATTAGCCCAGGAATTAAGGAAATCACTAATATATATATACCAGTTAATCTACTCACTGAACTGCTTAGAAAGCTGGGTGTCTCCCAAAAGCCCACATGCCAAAAAGTTTAAGGTTCTACTTCCCTAAAGTACCTCTTTCAGTAGTCACTCATCAGCTGGGTGGTAGTAAGTTGCAGATGTGACAAAGAAAAGAACTCAGAAATGACCATCAAACTTTGTAACTAAAAAATCCCTAATGACTTGAAAAATCAAGTGAAAAAAAGCTAGATTTCAGGAGGAAAAGAGTGATTAAAGTGGCAACATTTTTACCAGTCATGTTACTCTAACTGGTTATAAGAAGTAACCCAAATAGGATAATTCTTCAAATCCTTCTAGGAAAAACATTCTCTTTTAAAATAAATTATAACTGTAATATGTTCCACCTTATCTTTGTTGTATTCATATTAATAAAAAGGACAAATGAATAAAAGTTCTTTGAAATTTTGCAATACTTACCCAGTGCGAGACTGACCGACTTTATCACAAATATCCAAAATGAGACCCCAATCTTCAGCAGTATTCATCTCACTAGTTGCTTTCTCTGTATATTATAAAGAGAAATTGCAGAAATAGTATCCTTTAAAAACCTTTAAAGGGTAAATAATCAGATTTGAATCATCAAATTGTAGTATAATCAAGTATCAACAACAAATCATAATAATTGCCAGCAGTCTGATTAATGAGATGTTCAAGTCCATCTTTAAAAAGAAGGGCACCTTTATTACTTGTCACAATTATTTTCCCCATTCACAATTCAGTTGCTTTTACTTTGTATAAAAAATATGCCATTGATTTTTCTTTTTTTAAATAATTATATACAGGTCTAACTCTCCCTGCAGATATCAAGATAAAAATAAGAAATCATTTCATTATCAAATAATTCTTAGCTTTACTTGCCAGTGAAGGAACATAGGCAAATCTCTATAAAATGTTTCAGGGAATTAAATTAATTATTTAGTTTTGATTTTGGGTTCTGATAAGAAGAAACTGAACAAAAGAAAAACAAGCTTTAACTGAATATTTCCCTAAATAAAAACTTGACAAATTAAAAATATCAAGAGAGGGAAAACATGAGAAGCAATAATAGCAACAATACCTCAAAAGCTATATAACAATGTAGAAGACCAAGAAAGGTGGATCGTATATTGGCAGTAAGAAAAAAAGTGTAAGAACCGGCATGTTTTACACCACTGAATTCTCAGAAAATTCAAATATTGGTAGCAAAAGGAAGTCTGAAATTGAGAGTGAAGAATAAAGAAGATTTAAAGTTAGATGTAAATGGGCTAATGCTGTTTGAAATGTAGACAGGTCCCTACTTTGCCTTTCTTACTCAAGGGCTCTAGCAACCACCTTCCCTCCACGTAAAAAAATAAGTGAAGGTTTGTTTTCCGGAGGTAAAGCAAAGATTTTCTAGACAAGGAGACACCAGGCATAGTTAAGACACAGGCATCAACTTCTGGTTTCCTGTCCAACATGTCAGGAGTTAGAAGTCATCGCTCCATTCTAACAAGTAAAGCACTAAAAAAGTGGATAATAAACAACTTTTCATATATCCCTCAAAGGTGAGTGAAGTCATAGAGCAAATTGCTACCCCCCAAATTAGAAACACAGACAGGTGGATACACAGAATCACAACTTAGAGCAGAAACATCACCAGAAACGACTAGTGGCATGAAAATTTAAACTAACAAATTGCTGGGACTAAGTGTGGACAAGTCTGGGCCAAAACGCCAGAGGAAGGAGAACAGTAATTATTGTGAAAGATACCAGAGCATTCTCTTCTTAATAAGACCCACTACTCTCAAGAGAAACTATTTGCCAGCACCTAACCAACTAGGGTTTGGTCAGAGATTAACCCACCTAGGTAAGGGAAATACCCAACTCCAACCCACTGTGGCCACCCTGTTCCACCTGAGGGGTACAGGGGATACTGATGAGCATGTGAGAAATTCACACTCCAGTGGCAGAGGTTCATGACAAGACTGAGACCCAATCACAGGAATATAGAATGCTTTCCCACTGACACCTTACCACCAGACCACTAAGGGCTGGTGTTCATTTTATCTAGTTCATTATGTCTAACTTTCATTAATGCACACTTATAAAGCAAAAAAGTCTGAAAAGACGGAGCAAGTATCAGAACCAGACTCAGACATGGCAGGAATGTTGGAATTATCAGACCAGGAATGTTTTAAACTATGATTAATATGCTACAAGTTCTAATGGAATAATGAGACAGCATGCAAGAACAAATGGGCAATGTAAGCAGAGATGAAAATTCTAAAAAAGAAAGAAAAATACTAGAGATGAAGAACAGAATAAAATTAAGAATGCCACTGATGAGCTCTACCGTAGACTGGACATGACAGAAATTATCTCTAAACTTGAGGATATGTCAATAGAAACTTCGAAAACTGAAAAGCAAAGAGAAAAAAAGTGACTGAAAAAAATTGAAACAGATTATCCAAGAACTGTGGGAAACTACAAAAGGTGCAACACAGAGGCGAAAAAAAAAACAAACAAAAAAACAAACAAAACAAAAACAGAAGAAATATTTGAAACAATGATTCAGATCTTCCCCAAATTAGACGCCAAACCACAGGTCCTAGAAGAACTGAGGAAACCAAACACAATAAATGTCAAAATAACAACACCTAGGCATATCATATTCAAACTGCAAAAGATCAAAGATGAAGAATATATAGAAAAAGAAGCCAGCAGAAGGAAAAAAAAAACCAAAAAACACAACACTGTACCTCAGTGGTTCTCAACCTTCCTAATGCCGCGACCCTTTAATACAGTTCCTCATGTTGTGGTGACCCCCAATTTCATTGTTACAAATTGAACATAATTAAAGCATAGTGATTAATCACAAAACAATATGTAATTATATATGTGTTTTCCGATGGTCTTAGGCGACCCCTGTGAAAGGGTCGTTCGACCCCCAAAGGGGTCTCGACCTACAGGTTGAGAACCGCTGCTGTACCTATATAGGAATAAACATAAGAATGACATCTGATGCCTCAGAAACCATGCAAACAAGAGAGGAACGGAGTGAAATGGCTATGTTGAGAGTAAATAACCACTAACCTAGGATTATGTACCCTGTGAAATTATTCATCAAAAGAAAAGGAGAGCCCTAGCTGGTTTGGCTCAGTGGATAGAGCATCGGCCTGCAGACTTAAGGGTCCCGGGTTCGATTCCAGTCAGGGGCACATGCCTGGGTTGTGGGCTAGATCCCCACTGGCGTGCGTTCAGGAGGCAGCCGATCAATGATTCCCTCTCATCATTGATGTTTCTCTCTCTCTCTCCCCTTTCCCTTCCTCTCTGAAATCAATAAAAAATGTTTTTAAAAAAAAGAGAGAGAAATAAAGACTTTCTCAAACAAAGCAACACTGAGGAAATTTATTATCAATAGAGTGGCCTTTGCAAGAAATGTTAAAAGAAGTTTTTCAAAGGGAGAGGTAAAGGATAGTGTGTGTGTGTGTGTGTGTGTGTGTGTGTGTGTGTGTGTATAAGTGAAATGAAGATGAATACTATTCAGAAAACTAGTAATAAAAGAGAACTTCTTCAAAAATTACAAATAACATCCACAAAAATCTAATATATTTAATGGTGAGAAATTGAAAGTTTTACTAAAAGGGTTAAAGAGAATAAAACAGGGCAAAGAAAATGTATTGTGCTTAGCAGGTATCTTGCAGAAAGCTTGCAGCCGAGCACTGCACAGCTTAGATAACCAGAAGATACCTGGCATCAGGAGGAACCAAGGACGGACCCGACCCTTACATCAGCAGAACAGCTTACAGCCAGCAAGGATTAATAAAAACCTGCCTCTCCCTTCAGTCTCTGCTGATTCCTTTTTCGGACTCAACCCACCTGCACCCAGGTGCCTGAAATAACAGCTTCTTTAGATACATTATGGCCTCGTGTCATAGGTGCGCAACCCCGGCCCACTCGTAACCTTTCATTTACCACTGTGGCAAGGACATCCCCTATCACCACACCTTTTCTCCATCATATGGGAAGTCCTAGCTCAGGGGTCCTCAAACTTTTTAAACAGGGGGCCAGTTCACTGTCCCTCAGACCGTTGGAGGACCGGACTATAGTTTTAAAAAAAACTATGAACAAATTCCTATGCACACTGCACATATCTTATTTTGAACTAAAAAAACAAAACGGGAACAAATACAATATTTGTATTTGCATGTGGCCCGCGGGCCGTAGTTTGAGGACCCCTGTAGCTAATACAAAAAAGACAAGAAAATAATACAAAAGGCACACAGATAAAAGAATAAATAAAATTGTCTTTATTCACAGGTAACATAATTATCTACATGGAAAATCCAAAAGAATCTTTTTTGTTGAAAAAGAAAAAAGTTGGAACTAATAAGTGATTATAGCAAGAGTGCAGAATACAAGGTTAATTAATATACAAAAGTCAATTGCTGGGAGGGTAAGCCAGATGTTGTTTAAGGATATAAACTTGCAACAAGTAGTAAATAAGCCATAGAGATCTAACGCACAGTATAATGAAAATAGACAACAATATTATAGTATAACCATCAAACTTACTAAAGTAACATGTTGCACATCTTAAATTTACATAATGTTACTTGTCAAATATATTCACTAAAGACAAGTCAACTACTTTCCTATATAGACCAGCAATGAACAAGTGGAATTTTAAGTTAAAAACACAAGGCCATTTAGCATTACATTAGCAATAAAAAAAAAAAAATGCAATACCTAAGTATAAATCTAACAAAATATATACAGGACCTATATAAAGAAAACTACAAAACCCTGATGATGAAAGAAATCAAAGAAATGGTGAGTTATTCCATGTTCACTGATAGAAGACTCAATATTGTCAAGATGTCAGTTTTTCCCAACTCAAAATGGATCATAGGTCTAAATTTAAAACAACCTAAAAAACTCCTAGAGCCCGGCCAGTGTGGCTCAGTCGGTTGGATGTGCACCAAAAGGTTGCCGGGTTTGATCCCTGGTCAGGGCCAAACCCAGTTTGCAGGCTCTATCCCCAGTAGGGGGCATGCAGGAGGCAGCTGATCGATGTTTCTCTTTCTCCCTCTCCCTTCCCCTTTCTCTAAAAATCAACAAAAACTTAAAAAAAAAAAAAGCCCTCCTAAAAGATAACACAGGATAAAGTCTAGATGACCCAAGTATAGCAATGACTTTTTAGATCGAAAACCAAAGACATGATCCATGAAGGAAATAATTGATAGTATGAATTTCATTAAAATTAAAAACTTCTGTTGTCTGAAAGATGCTGTAAAGAAAATGAAACAATAAGCCACATGCTGGGAAGAATTATTTGCCAAACACATCTGATAAATGACTGTGATCCAAATAATACAAAGAATTCTTAAAACTCAGTAACAAGAAAACAACCCAGTTAAAAAACAGGAAAAAGACCTGAATAGGCACTTCACCAAAGAAGATCTATAGATATCAAATAAATATATGAAAAGATGCTCCACATCATCTGTCATTAGGGAATTACAAATTAAAACAATAGGAAGATATCATTATATACCTATCAGAATGGCCAAAATCCAAAACACTAACATCAGCATATGCTGGTGAGAATATAGAGGAACAGGACTTCCACTCATTGCTGGTGAAAATGCAAAATGGTACAGATACTTTGGAAGATATTTTGACAATTTCTTACAAAACTAAACATACTCTTACCATACATCTTGTTATTTATTCAAAGGAGCTGAAAAATGTCCATACAAAAACCTACACATGGATATTTTTAGCAGTTTTATTCATAATTACCAAAACTTGGGAGCAACCAAGATGTCCTTCAGTAGGTAAATAGGTAAAACTGTGGTAACATCAGAGCAATGAAATATTATTTAATGCTAAAAAGAAATGAGCTATCAAGCCAAGAAAAGATAAATTTTAAATGCAAACTATTAAATAAAAGAAGCTAATCTGAAAAGATTACATAGTGTATGTTTCTAACTATATGACATTCTTAAAAAGGCAAAACTATGAAGACACTAAAAATGGATCAGAGGTTGCCAGGGGTTAGGGGGAGAGTGAGATGAATAGGTGGAGCACAGAGTATCTGTAGGACAATGAAACTACTCTGTATATTAAAATGTTGAATACATGTCATTATACAGTCCTTTCTCCAAACCTTAGTGTGAACATTAGTATAAGCTATGGACTTTGAATATGATGATGAATGTTGGTAGGTTCACAACTGTAGCAAATGTACCACTCTGTTACAGGACATTGATAGTGGTGGAGGTTGTGTGCAAGAGTTGGACTTTTAGAAAAAAATAAAGACTCTATAGCCAGTATGTAAAAATGATTTGGTAGAGGGAAAGGAAGAAAACAAGAGAAACTAACTCTACTCTGAAAATTAAGTGGGTTACTTAGAAACCAAATGTTGAAACAGCATTTAATTTTGTTCAGCAGGGGCCACTGATAACTGATTCAAATTTACCTGTTGCTATCCAAGCTTCAACAATATATTGTAAATCCCTTGAAAATAATAACAATTTCTGCTCTGGGTAATTCTTTCATATCCATGCTTTCAGTCTCTTGCTCAATAAATACTTAATCTAATCACATAACTGCAGTATGTAATTTAACCTAATTATGAATAACTGGAAAGGCGCAAAGGGAAGGACAAATAATATAGGCATGTCACTGTACAGCTTTGCCAGCAAGTTGAAGTTTAACACTCCCCAGATCTATTTCCCACAGATTGCTGGGAGAATAGACGCATGCCCAGTCAAGTCTGGATAACATAGGGAGGGTACTTATCTGTCAGTCACACCTGGGAACAGGTCACTGGCTAGAAGAGGCATGGCCACTGCAAGCACAGGAAGATGTGAGATATTTAATCTCCTAAACGAAGTTCACTCTCTTGGCTCCTGGCCCTCTTGCTATGGACGACTGCAACTACCTAGTGCTGTACTGGACCCAATTCCAACATGGAAAGGAAACTTTGGATACTGGTTTTGCTTCTAGCTCTACTGAATTCCCAGCTGCACAACTTCCATGACTGGATTAAGGGAAAGAGGTCTTTGGAAACCCAAGGATATAATTCCATGAAAATAAAGCTTTCTACCACATCTCACCCTCCAGTGGTATGCTCATTCCAGCAGTACCCAAGAATCCCACTCCCATTAGCAAATGAGAAAGGCCATCCATGCATTTCTCCAATAACCCCTCAGGTTCAATAAATCACTATATAACTCACAGAACTCAGGAAAGCACTTGCGATTAGTTTTATTAGAAAAGATGCAAATCTGAACCAGGCAATAAAGAGATGCATAGGGCTAGCTCTGGGAGGGTCCCAAATACAAAGAAAGCTTCTGAGCCCTCAGGATGCATCACCTTCCTGACACATCAATGTGTCACTGTAATAGGCAGTTAGACAGGCATGAGCAGAGTAGGAACAATAAAATGTAACCAAGATGGAAAGCCCTGGGTACCTAGCAAGTGGGAAAACAAGGACCTCCCCCAGAGGGTAACCCTTCCTCTCCTGGCATATGGCTGGTCATGCAGTTTAGACCCCTTGACCTTTCATATGACTGGTCAAGTGGTAAATAACCTGGTTATTTACCACAATGAACTGATGGACTGTGACTAGGCTGATGCTACACCAGACCCAGCTCCACCACAGAATGGAAACTCTGGATGCTGACTTTGCTTCTAGTTCCAGTCCTATATGATTCGGACCCTCCCCTGACCTTTCTTCCCCTAGCATGTTTCTAGTCATGTAGTGAAATTCACAGAGGAAGAACAAAGGGGCTGGAGAACAACCTCATATGACTCCCATACAACCCTGGCATGACCACTCCCTTAAGCATTAAGCCCTCGGGACAATGAGGTTCTAGCCTAAATCAAATAATCTTAGGAACAAAGCCATGAGCCTGTGGCCCGCAGAGACTGAGTTTTGGTCAAGCTAGAGATGACATTTAGGCCTCAGTTGTGTTTCAGATCCAAGCTCAGAAAACCAACAAAACCAAACAGAGGGATACCATGGCTGATATCAGGACCAGATGCAATGACTAATGATCCCCTAGTGCCAACCCATCAGTGGACACCACGGAACATGAAAGGACACACCTGAAAAGCTGATGAATATTCTATTGAGATCCTCCCCCTGAGATCTCCCCTGAAATCTCCACCCTTAAATGCCCTTGAGACAAAGGATCCAGTGCCCTCTTTCTCTCTCTCCCCTGCCTCATGCTCCCTCTCCCTCTCTCTTTCCCTCCCCCTTTCCCTCTAATGCCCCCCTTTACCTCCCCCACACCCCACCTATACCTTCTTACTTTAGGCATGTCTCTGCTTTCTTTCTCCTAAGCTCCAAGGGCCCTTCTTTTGCCTGTAACTTGTTTTGAATCCATACAACCCAGCTGGCTCACTTCTACCTCTGTGATTTTCTAAATAAACTAGAGGTCGGGTGCATGGATATGTGCACCAGTGGGGTCCCTCAGCCTAACTTGTGCACTTTCACAATCCACGACCCCTTGGGGAATGTCGGACTGCCAGTTTCGGCCCAATCTCCACAGGAATAAGGCTGAAACCTGAAACTGGCAGTCCGACATCCCCAGATGGATGTAGTAGTGCACTAAGCGGCAGGTGGCCAGGGAGGAGCCCGGGCTGGGCGCAGGCCACTCCTGCTCATCCTGGCCTCACTATACCTGCCGCAGGCTCGTGCCCAGTCAGTCCCTATCAGGAGAGGCTCATGCCACTGCAGCGGTGCTCACCAGCCATGAGCCCTGCCTCTGGCGCCCGTTGGTCAGCTGAGCGGCGCTCCCACTGTGGGAGCACACTGACTACCAGGGGGCAGCTCCTGCGTTGAGCATCTGCTCCTTGGTGGTCAATGCACGTCATAGCAATCGGTCAACCAGTCATTTGGTCGCTTAGGCTTTTATATATATTTTTGCTTGTATTGGAATCTGAATTCTTTCTTAGCAAGACCTCAAGTACCGAGATTGCTGAATCAAGGTCCAATTGATACCACGGTAAATAATCTGGTTATTTACCACAATGGACTGATGGATTGTGACTAGCCTGATGCTACACCAGACCCAGCTCCACCACGGAATGGAAACTCTGGATGCTGGCTTTGCTTCCAGTTCCGCTAAATCCCCAGCTGCCCCTCTTCCAGGACTTGTTGAAGGGAAATGGGACTTTGCAAACCGAGGGATATAATTCCACGCCAATAAAATTCACTCATCCTCCCATGCGAGTCTTAAAAATTTCTTTTTCTCAAGATATTGCAAGGACCCAACCCCAAGAACCCAGTAGGGAAAGGGATCCACTGGTGGACACCCTATTTCCACAGATAATAACACAATCGCTGATAACATTCTGGTGCAGTTTTTCCGCTAACATCACCAACCAGGAAGCTCAACTGAGCTTTTGTTTCCAGAGTTTTTATGGGAGTATCCTTATTAAGGTATGACGGAACATCTCTTGAAATTCTATTTCCAATCCCCTCCCTGCTTTCTGGCAGGGCTGCTATCCTAAGACTCAAAGCCCCAACTATCTGATCACAAGGTATTCCTTCTGGAGTGGCCAGCCCCCATGCTCAGTGTATCTAAACTAAGGTGTAGTACCAAGAACCCACCATGAATAAGAAAGATGCTCCCCTCACTCAGGAAATTTTAAGGATTCAGAAGCTCCCTCCCAGGAAACAGAAACAAAGACTATTCAAACTTTTTATTATTTAGCACTCTTATAATGGAAAATTTTTTTTGAAATTGTTCTAATTGAGGAGTCTCATAGTCCTACCCCATTGACCCTCAGCCCCTCTGAAGCCCAGGAAGGCTCAGTGTGTCATCCTAAACAATATCCTCCAGGCTAACATTTACTACTTCTTAGAAAAGGGAAGCAAGTTACTACTTTGATCTGTAATGCCTTTGTAATTAATTCATCATCCTGCAGACTGGTAGCCAAGCAGACTTTTTTAAAAGCATAGTGCATTTTTTCAAAAAAGAACACAATTAAATCTTAAAACCCATCACTTTATTTAAAAGCATAACTGTTATGCTTATTAAAACTTAATATTAAAAAGGTAATAACTAGAAATTACAGAACTATGTCTGATCAAATATAAGTTACCTATTATCATAACTAAGTATGATCTTACTGTTCCCAAATTAGGTCATATCCAGGAGTGTCTAGTATAGTCATTAACAGATGATATGCTGAACACTCATGAACTATCTTCGTTATTTTCCTATGCATAAACAGTATCAGTATCCGAGTCAAGCATACAAATACAGACAGATCAGAAATGCAACCCATTCAGAGCTCTAAATCCATTCATATCATTTACTGATACTGCCTCAAGGTCAACAAGCAGAATTCTTCTCAGTTATAATACAAATATTTTTTAAACCAGAAGAATATAAACTACTTGCAGCAGTTCATCCTGGTTTTGTGAATGAAGTCAAAACTATTTACTCTCTAAGACCCTCAAAACAGGGTTTGTGGGAAAAGGAAAAGTGACAACAAAAACAGACTTGCTTCTAAAGAATTCAAAACTTCTTAATGATCCCATTTCATCCTCAGATTATCCTTACACAAATACTCAGTAAGAGATTGATCAGTTTGCCCAGCAATACCCAGAAGATAACATACACAGCCTCGTTTAAATTTCAATAGCCTCAATGGATTGGAGAACTTTTTTCTGCTAAGCAGCTTGCTTCTTTTGACTTTATCAAAATTTATGACTGTCAAAAGATTTAGGGAGGTGAGAAATGCTTATAGGAAAAAGATTTTCAATCAGCTTAGAGATGCTTTTCAAAAATGGTCAGTGAAGAAAGCAAGTCTTAAACTGTCCTCTTTTTGGGATTATGAAAATCAATTTTTCAGAAATGTTTCAGCAAATTCCCTGTACCTCCTGACCACTGGAAATCGTATCTACAAAGAAAAGCAATCTGAAGCTCTACTAATCAGAAAGAGGTAGGCATCAAAAGAGAAATGAAAGAGAAGAGCACAAAAGAGAAATGAAAACTTGAAAGCATTAGAAAGAATCGCTTACAGGAAAGGGAAAATAGGAAAAGAAGAAACAATGAGGATAATTTCTTAACCCAGTGGATAGCAGACCTTTAACACATCTGTATGCTTAATTTTATCTGAGTATCTTTTTTTTTCCTCCTGAGTATCTTTTGACAGCAACTGGTACCACCCCTCAGAATCCAAGTAGTATCCACAGACACCACAATTATTCCTAACTTTATAAGAGGAGCTAAAATGTAACTATTGATTATTATATGCCAGGTAATGTGCTAACTGCTTTACATGCAAAGGCCCCTTAAACTGACCCTAATAAAGACTAATAAAGAGAAGGGTTGTCAGGACAGAGGATCCACACCTGAAAAAACAGTAGTATAAAGCCAACAAGGAAAGAACTACACCTTGAGGAAAAGTAGTGGAAGGTGAGGCTGATGAGGTAAAAAGGAGCCAATCTATTAGGAAGATAAAGCATCCAGACTACACACAGCAACACCAGAATCCGTGAGGGCATATTCAGTGTGCCTGCCACACAGACGACAGTATATACTTGTTGTTTAGAATGTAGAGAATTACAACTACAGAAGTCAAGAACAACCTGCAGATTCTTGACATATGTATCTGACTAAGTAAACTAAGGAACCAGTCATCAGAACAGAAAAGCACACTAGAGAAGAAAAGTTTAAGTATGATTTTGAGCATGCTGAATTTAAGGTATTTGAAGCATACTCAATTCCAGTAGAGAATGTCAGTGTTTTTGTAAGTATTCCTCATAACAACTCCATGAGGTAAATACTTTTATCCCTATTTACAAAGGTGGAAAATGAACTCATGGGGTTCTATACTTGCCTAAGTCCATACTTTGCCCACTTACTAAGAGCAAATGCTTCAGCTGCAATTTAAACCCAAAGCCATATAGATCGACTAGAGGCCCGCTGCACAAAATTCGTGCATTTGGGAGGGTGGGGCCTTTCAGCCTGCCCTGCGCCCAGTCCAGGAGCCCTCAGGGGATATCCAACTGACAGCTTAGGCCCAATCCGCGGGGAGCGGGCCTAAGCCGTCAGTTGGACATCCTCAGTGCTGCCACGGAGGCAGGAGAGGCTCCCACCACCGCTGCTGTGCTCGCCAGCCATGAGCCTGGCTTCTGGCTGAGCGGCACTCCCCCTGTGAGAGCACACTGACCACCAGGGGGCAGCTCCTGCATTGAGCGTTTGTCCCCTGGTGGTCAGTGCACGTCATGGCGACCAGTCATTCTGCAGTTCAGTCATTTGCATATTAGCCTTTTATTATATAGGATGGAACAGAACAGAGAACCCAGAAATAGACCCAAGACATTACAGTCAACTAATATTTGACAAAGGAGGCAAGAGCATACAATGGAGTGAAGAAAGTCTCCAATAAATAGAGTTGGGAAAATTGGACAGATACATGCAAAAAAGTGAAACTAGACCACCACCTTACACCATACACAACAATAAACTCAAACGACAATGAGGTATCACTTCACACCTGTCAGAATGGCTACCATCAACAGATCAACAAATGACAAGTGCTGGTGAGGATGTGTAGAATAAAGAACCCTAGTACACTGCTGGTGGAAATGCAAACTGGTGCAGCCATTATAGAAAACAGTATGGAGTTTCCTCAAAAAATTACATATGGATCTGCCATTTAACCCAGTGATCACACTTTTAGGAATACATCCTAAGAAACTTGAACCACCAATCAGAAAGAATGTATGCACCCTTATGTTCATAGCAGGACAATTTACAACAGCTAAGATCTGGAAACAGCCCAAGTGCCCATCAGTAGATGAGTGGATAAAAGAGCTGTGGTACATTTATATCCTGGAATACTATGCAGCAGTAAAAAAGTAGAATCTCTTACTCTTTGAGATAGCATGGAGGGACCTGGAGAGTATCATGCTATGTGAAATAAGTCAGTCAGAGAAAAACAAGTATCACACGCTTGCACTCGTATGTGGAACGTACGAAAGAAAATAAACTGATGAACAGAGTGGATCCAGAGACATGGAAGCATGGAACAGAGTGCAGAATCTCAGAGGGAAGGTGGGGGAGGGTAGATGGGAGGGAGGTAATCAACCAAAGACCTGGTATGCATACATGCATAACCCATGGACACAGACAATAAGGTGCTGAAGGTCTGGGGCAGGGGGTTGGGGGAGGGAGATTGGAGGAGGCTAATGGGGGGGAAAAGGAGGACATATGTAATACTGTCAACAATAAAGAATTATAAAAAAGAAAAAACAAAAACCCAAAGCCCAAGGTCCTTCCATTACACCATACTGCAAGAGAATGGGACATTAATATTTATGAAGATTAATCTGGCTGTGGTTTATGACAGAGTGGACTAAGCAAAACAAAGGAAAAACATGTCCAACCGTAGGATACGAACTGGTCCAAAATAATCTGACTAGTAATGCAAATGTACTATTATAAAAACAAAACTTGATGATTTAGCAGAAGCAGGGGAATGATTCAAAATGCCTCTTGGGTTTCAAGTCAAACTAACTAGAACATTATAAAACTACTAAATAATGGCTGAAGAACCAGACTAGGAAAGGTAAGTTCAATTTTCTGATAGATTTATATTTTTAGGTGATAACAAAACACTAAATAGAAATACAAGACTGGTGCCTGGCTGGTATGGCTCAGTGGTTGAGCAGCAACCTAGGCACCAAGAAGCTACCAGTTGGATTCCTGGTCAGGGCACATGCCCAGGGTTTCCGGCTTGATCCCGGCAGGGTTCATGCAGGAAGCAGCCAATCAATTAACACTTATGTTTCTAATGGCTATCCCTCTCTCTCTAAAATCAATTAAAAAAAAAAAACCACACATATTTAGAAATACGAGACTGCAGATCTATGATAAATAGTTATTGAGTGCTTACTATGTTCTGTCCCTAAGGTACTGGGCATAGAAATGAAAAGTTCTTAGAAGAGGATAAAGGGGGAATAAATGGTGATAGAAGGAGGCTTGACTTGGGGTGGTGAACACACAAATAATATACAGATGATGAACTACAGAATTGTACACTTGAAACCTGTATAATTTTATTAAACAATGTCACCTCAATAACTTCAATAAAAGGGTTAAAAAAAAAAGTTCTTATCCTTATGGGGTTTATATTCCATACAGTCAGTCAGTCAATCAATCAATCAATCAACCAATGTAGTTGAATACTGCAAAATAATAAGATGGAACAAGAAAACAGTGAGTTGGTAAAGATTAATATTTTTTTTGCAGAAGGCAGTTAGGGAAAGCCTCTCTTATAAACTGTTTTGAACAGTCTTGAATGATGTGATCGAAGACCTTCAAATACCTGAGGGAAGAATATCCCTGGGAAAGCATACAGCACAAGATAGATACAAAGGCAGTAATGAGCTTAGAGTATTCAGACCCAAGAGGCTTAGATGAAAGTGAGTGTGTGGGGATCAAAATCACATCAGATAGAGGAAGGAGTCAGACTGGGTACCACAATAAGGAGTTGCATTTCCTTGTAAGTGAGATGGGAAGTTACTGGAGAACGCTGAGCAGGTGACATTATCTGACATTTTTCAAAGATCACTGAGCTTTGTAGATGAGAACTGATTATATGGGGTAAGAGTGGTAGCAAAGAAAGCCTAATAAAAAGCTTTTGCCATAGTCTATGAAAGAAGTCATGATGACTGGAGTAAAATAATAGTGGTGAGGTAAGGAGAAGTGATGAGATTCTGGATATATTTTAAAGTAGAGTCCAGGCCACTGTGGCTCAGTTGGATGGAGCATCGTCTCGACACCAAGGTCGTGGGCTTGATTCCAGGTCAGGACACTTACCCAGATTGGGGGTCAGGGTGTGTACAAGAGGCAACCAATGTTTCTCTTTCTCTCTCTCTCTCTCTCTCTCTCTCTCTCTCTCTTTCTCTCTCTCTCCCTTCCTCATCCCTCTCCCTTTCTCTCTCTAATAAAACAATTACAAAAAATATCCTCAGATGATTTAAAAAAAAAAAAAAGTTGCCCAGCCGGCGTAGCTCAGTGGTTGAGCATCAACCTAGAAACCAGGAGGTCACAGTTCGATTCCCAGTCAGGGCACATTGTCCTGATAGAATGGATGTGGAGTGTGAAAGAAAATGAAGAATCAATGATGACTCCTAGACAATAGAGATGAGTGACAGGAAATATCAATGATGCCATCTACTGAAATAGGTAATGATGAAGGAATGAGTAGAACTATTACTATCTCTATATTCCATATTAAAGAAAACTGAGGCACAGAGTATCTAAGCGACTAGACCAAAGTCACACTGTTGGTAAGCAGCAAACCTGGGAAATGAATTCAGGCAGTGTAGTTCCAGAATCTGAATTCTTAAAGCTAAGCTAAACTGCCTCCTAAGACTCTAAGGGAACAAAATTTGAAAGAAGGTCTAGATCTGAGCTCCAGGTTCAGTTCAACATTTGGAAGTCACAAAAAGGATAAGCCAAAAAAGTCTTAAAAAGGACTTAAAGCAGAAAATCAGAAAAAGTTTGGTGTACTGGAAACCAACTGAATAAAGTATATCAAAGAGGAATGCTAAGAGATAACAACAAAAAAAATGGACTAGGAATTGACTGTTGACTATTGAATTTGGCAAGATGGAAGTCACTAGGGACTTGGAAATAAAAGCTTGATGGAATGAGTTATATTTATAATTCAAGAGTTGAACTTCACAAGAAATATCCAAAATGAGATCCACTTATTCAGTAACTGTTTACTGAATGTTTATTAGTATCAGACACACTGCATGCTGGGAACATCATAGTGAACAAAACAAAAATCCCTGTCCTCGTGAAGCTTACATTCTGATAACACATCTAGACATTTCTTCAAGGGAAAAGCTATTGCCAGTATTTTGCTTCTTTATGTAAGATGCTATATTACATAAATCGGTTCATGAATTCCTTATTCACCATTTCAGTTTATGAATAAAGTAGAAGATAATTTTTAAGTACAAATGTATACTAATGTTAAATGGTAAATAATTATATCAAGTGATTTAGTGAGAGGACTTTAATACCACTGACATACTCAGTTAAATGTATTCTACATACTATATTCTACATGCTATCCTAGTAAAATATTTAACATAGGAGTCTATAGGACTCTGTCCAAGGATTATTTACTGGGAGTCTCTGACAGGTCTTCTTAGATAACTTTCATGATATTTTGATACATGGATCATGAGAAGAGAATATGATCCAAATGCCCAAACCTGACTAACTTTAAAAAGTAAGCTTTTCTGGAGCAAAACAATGTTCCTATACTCAGGAAACTTACTATCTGGCAAGCTCACATGACACATTCTCAATTCAACAAATATTAAGCACTTATTATGTAATTAAATAATTAAGGAGCATAAAAAAAGGATGCCAAATAATTTGGTAAAGATAAACGGTGTTGCAGGAATTTTGAAAAGAGTGGAGATTATGGTGAGTTAGAGCAGTTCTCAACTGGGAGCTATTTTGTGGGCCTGAGGAACATTTAGCAATTTTTGGAAATCTTTTAAATCATGACTGGGGAAGGGAGGTGCCACTGGCATCTGGTGGGTATTTGTCGGGGATGCTTACATTGCACAGGATAGAACGAACACACACACATACACCAAAGACATTTATCTGGTCCAAACCATCATACTGTTGCTACTGAAAAACCCTAGGATAGAGTAAATCAAGAAACAATTCCTGAGTTGGCCTTTCATCATGAGGACATGTAGAAAGGTAAAAGAAATAAAAGACGCAAACATATAAAGGCAAGAAGAAGCCTGCTTTGAACTGGCTGCTGTAGGTACTGAGAAAGGTTTTGACATTAAGAAATTTATCTGATCGCAATGAAAATGTGCATTAAAAGAGTCAGTAGGATATAAAAGTGAACTGGAAGCTACATTATAAAACAACTAGACAAAGGTACTGGAAACAAAAGCAGCAGTTATTAAGAAATTGTTTTACTTGAAGCATTTGCCCTAGAAATTAATGTAATAATTTGTAAAACTACTTAAAGGGCAGCAACCATGTCTTATCAGTACCTCAATTTCTTAAGTCACTGAACAGTGTCCTGTAAATAGTGTGTGCTAAGTGCTTACTAGATTAAATGCATTTTCCAATGAATTATTTACAAGTATTATTGGTGAACTCTAAAGTTCCATCCACTGTATTTAGGACATTCATTTAAACTTGAACCAAAAAAAAAAAAGCCATCATTTAGGTGACTACTATATAAAGGCACTGCAGTAGGCACTTACACATATTATTTAACCATGAAGAGAATGTGTTTTTCTCTCTTTAAAGATGAGGATACTGGGGCCCAAAGAGCTGAAGTGACTTGCCCTTGATTTCACGCAGCTAGGAAATGGCAGATAAAAGATTTAACCCTCTTCTGGCCTTCCCCCAAATCTCCAAGCTTCAGTGACATGCTGTGAGGAAAGGTTAAAAAAGCAAAACCTGACACCCACCATTCACCACGAAACTACAGAGGCAACTCCACTCACAGCTGTCCTTCACGTTTCTTTACTACAATAACTACAGTCAAATCACCCCAAAATTCTCTCCTCGCAAACTCCAACTCGCGCAGTTAATGCCCTTAAGCCAGAAGAAGATAAACAAAAGCGAACCTGTTGAATCGGTATGGCCGGTCGGTACCTACTGCCAGTGATTCAGAAAAACAAAAGGGGGGAGGGGCGTTTTAAATCCCAAACAAACTGGCGCTCTCAGATGCACGGTCCGCGCCCCCACTTCCAGCAGCTCGGGTCCTCCATTCGGCCTCAGCTGTGGCCGAGAATCCCACTTGGAGCGCGGACTCAGCATCCCCTCTCCCCACCCCCCCCAGCCCGCTTCTCCCAGCAGCTTGGTCCCAGCACCAGATGCCACGCCAGCTGTTCCTCCCGAGCTCTCTCCACCGCAACCCTTCAGGCCAGTCTTTCCAAACCCACGGTCCCAGCTCAAGGCCCATTCCGCGGGCTCCCTGCGTCCCATCTTCTTTCAAAGAGGATGCGCCAAGCCCGCGACCTCCTCCGAACTCTTAAGGTTGGAGCCTCGTGTAAGGGGGACGGCCTGGCCTGGCCCCGGGGTCCAGAGCGCCCGCAGAGAGCGGGCAGAGTGGGGCTGCAGTCCGGGGGGCGGTGCACCGGGAGTGGCAGAAGCACTTACCAACATCCTGATCGAAGGGATTAGTGGCAAAGAGAGGCATCTCCACTGCGTGCCGAGGTGTCCGCAGGGACTCCCCGTCGACACCACGGGAGTCAGGGTGCGGCGGAGGAAGGAGGACCCCTCAGGCAAAAACAGCGACTGACACGGACCCTACGGGGTCCGCGACAGGCTATGGTCTCACCGAACCCCCAGCAACGGCGACGGCGGCAGCAGCAACACCAGCGGCTACGGCTAAGGAGCCGAGAATGGCCCCCGCGTGGAGCCTGTCGGGAATCGGGGTGACCTCAGCGCTGCCTGACCAGAACCTGCCCAGAAACTGCCCCTCCAAAACAGGTCCAACCAAAGCGTCCCCTCCACCCGACTTCTCCTTTGATTAATCATACAGGAGAGTGGCAATAATGCCTGCGTTTTCTTCTTGTGCCTTGGCTGGCAGTCTGCGGGGGACGGGGTCCTCCAGGCGCGCGGAAGCCGACTAACAATCCCAGGAGTGACACGGGCTGGGAAAGAAAAGGGGTCGCGTTTGTGTTGAGCGAGACCCCTTTCCCCCCCTTCGGTTGGTGGTCCTAACTTTGTAGTTCCCTGTGGAGGGGGATGGGAACGCCTGCATTTGGAGTCAACAAGGTAGAGAGGCTATGAGTAATTTGCTGTCCGCGGTGACAAGCTTGCTTGGATGAAGTCATGTGAGCTGGACGGCTGGGCTGGAATCCCTGGGGAGGGGAGTGTCGGGCGCTCCGGGGAGAGGGCTGAGGTCTCGCTGGCACCTTCCCCAGAGTCTCCCCGAACGCCCGGCTGCAGAATCCCTGGAAAACGCTTCTAGTTGGGCGTGGGTGGGTGCTGACTAACTGTGCAGTCACTAGGCAGCTGTGCTGGTTGGAAAATAAGTGTCATAATCCAAGAATGCCCCCCTAAACCGAGCAAAAAAGAAAACTGAAAAATGGAACTAGAAATTGATTAGTGATTCCTAACCACTTAAAATGTTTACTTACTAATTTCACTTACGTTTATTTAACAAATGTCGAAATTTTAAGGAGCATCTGCTAGATGTTGCGTCCCATTTGGAACAAACAGCATCTTGCAGGAGAACTGAAATTAGGTAAATTATGTCCAAAAATAGAGCACTTCCAAATGTAGCATGTAAACAAATGTTTGCAAAATGTCAGCAACAGTATTAGTAGTGGTGTACAAAGAGTGCTTACAAACATCCATTAAGAATGAAGTTCCATTTCTAAAAGTGAAAATGTAAATTAAAGTAGCATTTGGATACATATTTGTCATTCAGACATAGAATTAGAAATGTGGAATCATACATGCACACTGTTGAATTAAGTGTAAATTAATATATTCTTCCTCAAGGAAATATTTGGAAGTATGTAACCAAAGCCTTTAAAAATGTGAACACCTTTGTACCCAGCAATTCTACTTTTTGAAATTTATCCTAAAGACATCCTTTAAGGATATGAGCAAAGATATTCATAACAACATTGCTTATATTACCAAAGCATTGATCACCACTAAAATGTCCAATATTAAGAGATCGGACAAATTACTTCACTTCTTGGGGTCCCAGTTTCCTCTTCTGTAAGAAACAGGAGAAATAATAGGGTTGTGAAGATCAAGTGGATTAATACAAGTGAAACCCTTAGTTGATTAGCATATAGTAAGCATTAAATAAGTATAAGCAATAATTATAATTAGTATTGGTCCAGTAAATACAGTAGACACGCTGTACTAGTAAAAACTCCACAGCTATTAAAGGTGATGATATAGGTCTATCTTTACATAGAATGACATCTAAATACATAAGTTTTTAAAAGCAGGTTACAAAACCATGCAGAATTACAAAATAACCCAGATTTTTTAAGTCTGAAAGGAAATACATGAGAATATTATTACATGATCCTCTCTGAGTGATAAGATTTGGGTTGGTTTTTAGTTTTCTATGCAGTTTGTGTTTTTCAAATATTTTAATGATGAGCAAACTTTCTTTCAAAAGCAGAAAAAAGAAAAAACATAGTGTAAAAAAATGTGGTACATTTGTAACACTGGTTCTTAACATTTTGAGGAGCCAGTGCCAAAAGCTTACTTGTGTTTCATTCTGACAGTATAAAATTCGTCCTAAACATCATTATTGGTGTGTGAACCAGAGCATTTTCTTTCAAAAACCAGTTGTTGACTCCTGGGCTGACAGAATCAGGGGACAACTTGTCCGCCTCAAGTTTCTGAGCAGAGCTGGGGCACATTATTATAATCACCTTGTATCATAGCCAAATGTTTATGGAAATGCATTTGGATGTACTTTGTGGTTCAGTAATGAGACTGAATTATTCTGTTGCCAGCAATAATCTATGGATCAAGTTGTTCAAGCCTTGATTATCAGTATGTGAGCACTGGGAATAGTGAAGCACTGGGAATTGTTCATCTTGATAGCATTATCTATATATTCTGACTTAGAATATGACTTAGAAGGATGACTTTAGCTATTTGGGGCTTTTATGATTAATATGCTGTAAATAATAAACATTTTTAAAGGTAAAGTTTTTAACATTATTATGTTTAACATAAAAGCCAAATATAAAAAAGTGAAATGAGTTTGTATTTTGAGGATAGCTTTTCATTATTAGCCCTGAAAACATTGAAACTGCAGGAGTTTCATTTTTACTATAGTGTTAAAAACACTGTAGAAACTTTGTCAATTTCACATTCAAATATTTCTGTAATATGTGTTTACTAAATTCTGTGGTTAATTTAAAATGCTAAATCTTTTCTTTGGTATAATTTTGAAAATTCTTATACATTAAAAAAAGCAACATGCAAATGGAGCTACTTCAAGAAAAATCTATAAGTTTAATGTTTAGGGGGAAAATATCCTAGGAAATGTATTAACACTACTTTAGTTCACACCCTCATTATCTCTTAGATGAATGATTGCATTCACCTCCTACCGGGGTTTTCTCCTTTCCTTATAGACTGAAGTGTGTCCTCCCAAAATTCATAGGTTGATATTCATAATATCAATGTGGTACTATTTGGAGATGGGGCCTTTGGTGGGTGATTAAGTAATGATTAGGTTTAAATGAGATCATGAGGGTGAGGTCCTCTTGATGGGATTAGTAAGAAGAAACACCACGTAAGCACACAGTGAGAAGACAGCTATGTCTGCAAGCCAGGACTAAACCCATACAGGCACCCTGATCTAGGATCCAGTCTCCAGAGCTATAAAATAAATAAATTTCTATTATTTAAGCCACACAGTCTGTGGTCATTTCTTATGGCAGCCAAGCTAATACACCTGCCTATCTCCCAACCATTCTCCAAATCTCTACTAGAATGATTTTTCTAGCACACAAATCTGATCATATTCCTATGAAATTCTCACATGGTTCTTCAGCCACTCAGTCATTCAATACATATTTATTAACTCCTTATTTGTGCCAGGTACCGTTCTAGAAGCTGGAAATACCAGAGGGATAAAAGCTCTATGTGATATAACCATTTTCGGAGTATAATAACCTATGGCAAAGACAGTCATTAAATAAATGATACATTAACTGCATGATTACAAGCATGCAGATCAGCCTCCTGCCTTCAGGATTAAATCCTAATTCTTCAGTACTACATCGTTACTGAACTGGTCCCTGAATACCTCATCTCACAGTTTTTTGTTTTTATCACATTTTCTAATTTTTTTAGTCTTTATTTATTTTTATTGATGAATGTATTACAGATGTTCACTTTTCCCCCCATTTATCCCCTCCATCCCTCCCACCCCTCCCTCAGGCTCCTCAAAGTTTATTCATATCCCCTACTTTAGTTTTTCTGATGCCCCCAGACTTTCCATGGCTTTAAACAAGCAATTCTTTTTGCCTTTCCTGCTCTGATTCTATACCTTCTGTAAACCTCCACACATATTTCATTTTTCAGAAGCGTTTCCTGATGTAGTACCTTACTGGAAATAGGCATGTAATAAATATTTGTTAATTTGATATTGGTCACCTCTATCACAGCACTTAATGGTATTATATTTGTTCCAGGTGTCTTTTACTATGTAAAAATTACCCCAAAGTTGGTATTTTAGGGCAACAATCATTACTTCTTTTGCTTGCAAATTGGAAATGTGGTCAGTGTTCCTCAAGCACAGCTTGCCTGTCTCGCTCCCTATCAGCAGGGATGGCTCAGAGGGTGGGATGATGACACCTGGGGCTGCGATCTTTTGAAAACTTACACAATTAACGAGTCTAGCAGTTGATGCTGGCGGTTGGTTGGGTCATTGGGGTTGTTAGAACAACTACAGGGAACCTCCTATGTGACTGTTTGGTTCCTCCCAGAATATTGAACTGAACATTTCAAGACTCAGGAAAAGGAAACTATCACTTTCCTAAGACCTGAGTTAGGAAATGGGCACGGCATTATTTCAGTCATAGTGTACTGGAAAAGGAGTCACAGTGTCTATACTCAAGGAGAAGAAATCTCACTTCTTGGTGGAAGGAATATAAAAGAATATGGGGCCACATTTGAAAGCTACCGCAATATTGTAACTTTTAGTCTGTGATTCATTTATCTTTGTATTTCTGGGCTTTTCATAGTAGGTGTTCCATAAATATGTGTTAAATGTAGTAAATAAAGGGTATGATTAAAATAGCATACTACCATTTCCAGCCACAAGGGATTAACAGGATCTGGACTTTTCATCATATCCAAATAGAACACTGGAAAAAAGGGAAACAATTTCAAACATGGGACAATAGCCTGTGATCCCAAGGAGAACGGAAACAGGCAATAAGCCTTATTATTGCTGTTGCATTAGGCCTACAAGTCATTTTATGAACTGTGCCATATGGATGGGAAACCCAAAAAGAACCAGAAGTTCTTATTGTATAAATCGGAGTTTGGAGAACCCAGGGGGCTACAATTTGGAGGACAGAACACTGGGAGAGTGCTGTTATGAAGAGAAAAGGCTCCAAAAATCTGCACAGGAATTATCTTGAGACTCTGGCTGACTGCTAATCTAGTCATGGATATTGTAAATCTCTACAAGTCTGAGTAAAGAACTTTCAAGGTAAGGACTATTACCAAGGAAGCAAAATCTGAAAGATCCCAAGAATTCACACAAGGGCAATGTCCTAGTGCTAGGGAGTAGCCTGAGAGAGAAAGCTACTCTAGATTTGCTTTTTTAAAAAGCTTAAAAGTTAACTTTTAAAAAGATGAAGATGGATAACACATATAACTAACTTATATAAAGGTCAGAACAAAGAAATAAATTTAAAAGGAATATTCCCCCACCCCCACCCCGCAAAAAATGCAGCTGTCAAGAATGTAAAATTCGCCCTGACCGGTTTGGCTCAGTGGATAGAGCGTCGGCCTGCGGACTCAAGGGTCCCGGGTTCGATTCCGGTCAAGGGCATGTACCTTGGTTGCAGGCACATACCCAGTGGGGAGTGTGCAGGAGGCAGCTCATCGATGTTTCTCTCTCATCGATGTTTCTAACTCTCTATCCCTCTCCCTTCCTCTCTGTAAAAAAAAACAATAAAATATATATATAAAAAAAAAAGAATGTAAAATTCTACAAAGGCAAGACTCTAATAAAAAAGTTACTGAACACATGAAGGGCCAGGAAAATGTAACCAATAACCAGTGGGGAGAAATCAGTCCTTATAAATCCAGAAATTAAAGAGATGATGGAACTAACACATAAGAATGTTTATTGGAACTATTATCTGTATACTCAAGGAAATTACAAACAGATGAACATAATGAAGAGAGAAATAAAAGATAAAAACAGATCCAGAGACAGTGAAGCATCGATCAGACCGTCAAACGTCAGAGGGAAGGTAGGGGAGGGTGGGGTAAGGGGGAGAGATCAACCAAAGGACTTATATGCATGCATATAGGCCTAACCAATGGATACAGACAACAGGGGGGTGAGGGCATGAGTGGGGGGAGGTGTGGGGGGATAAGGACACATATGTAATACTTTAATCAATAAAGAAAAAAATATACACCAAAAGGCAAAATAAGATATTAAAAAGGAGCAAATGGAAATTCTAGAGATGAAAATATACCTAAGATGAAACTTTTGACCCTGTCTGGGTAGCTCAGTTGGTTAGAGTGTAGTCCTCATATGCTAAAGTTTCAGGTTTGATCTCCAGTCAGGGCACATACAAGAATCAACCCATGAATGCATAAATAAGTGGAACAACAAATTGATCTCTCTCAAATAAAAAAATTTAACTGATGTGGGGAGCTGATATAGGGTTAAGCCTCGGACTGACCTGTGGGCAAAGTCACAAACAATTCCCAGCTTAGAGGGCACAGTCCTCTTAGCATAATTAGGCTTGACCTTATGAGGCTCTCTAGATCTTATCTGGGAAGCTAATGGGTTGAGGGAAGTGCAGGAAGTGTAACTATGGTCAAAACAAGTGAAACTCACAAGAACTGTGTAACTCTAGAAACCACTACCTTGTTTACCTCTCACTATAAAATAAAGGCTCAGCTTGCCTTGGGATCTTTCTCTGTGGCCTCAGCCAGGCACAGGGAAGATCCATGGAGACTAAGGAAATCTAGAGAGTTCTGAACGCTGTCTCTGTGTATTACATTCTTCACCGACTCCGTCCACACCTTTGGGAACCCCTGGACCGCTGAGGCTAGCCCCCAGCAAACTGAAACTTTCACTAAACAGGATTAACAGATTAGACATTGCAGAAGAAAAGATAAACTTGAAGATATAGCAATGGGACGTCTACAAATTGAAGCACACAGAAGAAAAAAATTAACAGAACCTCAATGACATGTAGGAAAAATAAAGCTGTCTAACATGTATGGAGTTTCACAGGAAGTGAAAAATGGAGTAAATGTATTTTTAAATGTCCAAATGTTCCCAAATTTAATAAAAACTATATTCCCACTGATGTAAGAATATAAATGAACCCTAACCATAATTAACAACACAGTAAAAAAATGATATCAAGGCACAGCATCATCAAATTGCTGGAAGTCACTGATAAAGACAGTCTTAAGACATTCAGAAAACAAGACATTATAAACAGGAATAAAAATACAAATTATAGTAGACTTCTAATCAAACTATGCAAAATAAAAAATAACAGTGGAACAGTACGTTTAAAGTGCTAAACTTACAAATTGTCAACCTAGATTTCTCTATCAGCAAAAATATATTTCAAAAATGAAGATGATGTCCCTCTCCTGGGTAGAGTTGCACCTGGATTGGTGATGTTTGTCTCATATCAGCCAGGGACAAAGTAACTCTTTGTTTATCCCAGCTTGGTTTTTGGTCTGTGCCTGTGCCTGGTTCATGCCCTGGATGCATCAGAAAACAAAACAAAAACAGAAGGTGAAATCACAAATTACATACAAAAAATATCATCACCAGCAGATCTATTCACTGAGAAATGTTAAAACATACAAACTAAAGTAACTTCTTTAGACCAAAGCACTCCCTCCATGATATTACTCCTCACGTAGGCATGAAGAACATCAGAAGGATCATGAATTTCTACTCATTTTAAATTACTTTAAAAACATTATTAACTATATATTATGGGGCTGATAACATAGGGTAGAAGTAAAATACAGTGGGGCCTTGACTAAGAGTGTCCCAACTAACGAGTTTTTTGAGATACCAGCTGTCTCTCGGTCGATATTTTGCATTGAGTTGATAGAGTAATTTGAGTTAACGAGCTCCTTAACGAGCTCGGTATTAGAACAAATTAAACTCGTAAGTCAAAGCCCCACTGTATAGGAAAACAGTAACACAAAGGATGGAAGAAGGAAAATAGAAATATAGTGTTGGAAGAGTTCCTATATTACACATAAAGTGATATAAATATTATTCAAAAGTAGTCGGATAAGTTAAAAATGTATACTGCAAGCCCTAGAGCAATACCCTCCCCCTCCCCCCAAAATCAAATAAAGGTGATAGGCAATGGTGGAAATAAATGGAATTTTAAAAAATTAAAATAATTCCATTTATTTCCACCATTGACTATCCTATCTAATAAAGAGGGAACATGCTAATTGACCCTCACGCCATCACAAAGGTGGCAGCTCCCACAGCCAATAAGGAGGGGATATGCTAATTGACTTCCCTCAAAGATAGCGGCGCCCACAACCACAAGATGGAGGCGCCCAGTCCCCTCAGCCCCCCAACTTCCCAGGGCCGGCCTAAGGCGCAGGCAAGCCTCGGATGTCGGCTGCGTGGGGCGACCAGGCTGGCAGGGGGCCATGAGGGGCGACCAGGCTGGCGGGGTGGGGGGCAGTTAGAGGGCAACTGGATGAGCAACACTCACCAGCTGGTCAGGGTTTGTGGTCATCCAGCTGTCTCAGTTTGCAGCTGGTACATCCTGAAGGATCTTTGAAAATGAAGACCTCACCAAGGAATCTGCTTCTCCCCAGCATTTGCCATTCAAAGACTTTTCAAAAGCTTTCATGGACATTAAAATAAGCCCAGATTTTCAAAACAGATAACTCCAATTTTGAAGGTAATTCAAAGTTGCTGGGCAGAATGAAAGATGTATGTGCTTACTGTAGCGACATTTACAAGAAAAAAGGTCATCTTCATTCTCAGGTTCCCTGTATTACGTATGTGCCAATGTAGATGTTTCCCAAAGGAGCATTCAAAATGTTAATTTAAAATGTTTTATTGATTGATTTCTAGAGAGAGAAACGTTAATTTGTTGTTCCACTTATTTATGCATTCATTGGTTGATTCTTGTATGTGCCCTTACTGGAGATCGAACCCACAAGCTTAGCATATAAGGAGATGCTCTAACAAACTGAGCTACCCAGTCAGAGCTAAAAAATATTAATTTTTATATTGTGCTTAGTCTAACATAATTAATGTTTATAATGGCATTTGTGCATGTTTTGTTTCATTTTCATGGTCAATTTTGTAAGGTATGAAATGGTTCTCCAGGAATAAAGTTCTTACCTATAAGAATAATAATTCTATAGATTAGAAGGATTTTATTCACAAAGATTTGACTTTCAACTGCCAGCCTAGAACCAAATTTGTATAGATGGATTCTGTTTTAGAGGAGATTCTAGATAAATTCAACCTGAGGACATTACTGTGACTGTTTCCACATCAATAAGAAATTGAATTAATTCTAATATTTTTTCCAAACCACAGTGCTCAACTTATAATTTTCTAGATTAATACCTCTGTTTAGAGGTTTCGCACTCTTCACATTTCAGTTCTCATTCTCTTTCTTTACTAGCCAACCAGGGAGCCACCACTGCTGTGAGCATTTGCTTTTAATTGTGCTTCCATGACTTCTGCTGTATTTCACAAATACTCTCCTCTGGAGTCCACCAGCTTTCTTCTCTCTCAATGGCATTACTTCATATTAATGATATTGTTGCTCTTATCCTGTTGAAATGACCACACCAAACCTGGTCAAGTTTCATCCCCATGTGCTAAAAACATGCACTTACGGATTACTAACATCACTAACACTATCCCTAATTCAAGTCACTAAACCTATATGACTTCAAGATTTTTCATAAGGGCATGATAATCCAGATAGTATGGTACTGGTGTATAGACAAATAGATGAATAGAACAGAATAGATATTTCAGAAATACATCTATACATATATGGGCACTGATTTTTGACAAAGGTACAAAAGCAATTCAGTGAAGCCTTGTCAACAAATGTTCACAGATGCTTTATTTGTAACTGAAAAAACCCAAGTGTCTAAATATGAATGGATAAACAAATTATGTGGTGAGTAGATAAATAAATTGTGGCGTATCCATAGAATGGGGTACTTACTGCTCAACAGTAAAGGGGAGTGAATTATTGATACACACCATAGCATGGATGAATCTCTAATTTGGGGCCAGTTACATAATTTGTGAGACAGGGTGCAAAATAAAAATATAGGTACCCTTGCTCATATATTATTAAGAATTTCAGAACAGTGACAGTAGAGCATTAAACTAAGTGCCAGCTCTTTTAAGCACAGGATCCTGTGGGACTGCATAGGTCCCATGCCCATGAACCTGGGAGATCAACCAAAGGACTTGTATGCATGCATGTAAGCATAACCAATGGACACGGACAACAGGGGGGTGAGGGCATGAGTGGGGGGATGGAGAAAAAATGAGGGAATAAGGACACATTTGTAATATGTTAATCAATAAAGGAAAAAAAATGTCAAAAAAAAAAAGAAAAGAAATAATGTTCTATCGGCTCCCCTGGCCTCAGGTTATAGTAGAAAGCCCTGAAGGCAACTTAAATAATCAGTTTTTATCCTAAATGCAAGGGCTAATCTATAGATTGATAAAATAAAAGATGTTGTGAGAAAACAAACCCTCTTTGCTTTCAATTAGGCTACCTCAATTTTCTCTACCTCAAAATATCTCTATCTCCAATTTTCATTCCTTTCAAAAAAAAAAAAAAAACCTGTCTTTTCTCTTTGAAACCTAATTTCTCTGATCTACTTGTAAAACTTTTTAAAACATAATTAAAGCATAGTGACTAATCACAAAAACAATATGTAATTATATATGTGTTTTCCAATGGTCTTAGGAGACCTCTGTGAAAGGGTCATTCGACCCCCAAAGGGGTCGAGACCCACAGGTTGAGAACCGCTGCTCTAGCACCAACCCTACTGGGGATTGAACCTGCGACCAGGGCACATTATCTGATGGGGAATTGAACTGGTAACTTCTTAGTGGATGGCCCAATGCTCAACCAACTGAGCCATACTAGCTGGACTTGGGCAAGTTTCTTAATCTCTCCAGACTTCAATTACTAATCCTTTACTATCCAACAATTAGAGGGATCTTGCTTCATAAAATAGCCTATTTCACATAGACAATCAATCTCTCCCTATCTTATGGCACCTTCACGTCAGCAAATAAACAAAAACTTTTTTTTTCTTTGTTGTGTCTCAAGGTATCTCCTTATTTATTCCCCACTTCATGCTGAAAGTGACCACCAACGTAGTTCTGGCCTTTATGACTTCTCTCTTAGACTACTGATCTCATTTCCTGGATCTCCCCTCCTCTCCTCCCATTCCAATCTATTCAATACATTGTTCCCAAACCTTTGAAAAGAGGTTTCTTTAATATGGTTTTCCTTCTCACAAGTCTTCGGAAGTTCACCGCTGCCTTTTAAAATAGGTGGAAAATGGAAGAAACATGAGTCCCTGATGGAATCAGAGTCCTAGACTTTGGGCGATAAAAACCCCTTATTTGTACAAGCCATTGTTTGATAGATTTTCTTCTGGTTTCAGCAGAGTATATTCCTGACATAAATATTAATGATTTATATCTCATAGCTCAAATTTTGTCAATTAAAAACTCTTCTTTCTTAAAATAGATAAATAAAATAGAGTGGTTCTTAATCTATTTATGTTCTGTCTCTCATAATACTTTTAAGATGTAGTGAAACTACACAATGCAGTGTTCCTCCAGCTTGTTTTTCCTGCCCCCATGTTCATGGCAAGCCCTTCGCCTACAGTAACTTCTTGCAATTTTTCTGTTGGAATCATACTTATCCTTCAAGTATTCAAGTGATTTCTTGCATGAAGCAAGCCTTTCTGAGCCCCCAAACAAGTTACAGTTTCTGACAGCTCTTTAAGTTCCACAGCACTTTGATACTGACTTTTATCATTTATTTTACTTTGCATTTGATAATAGAATATGGACTTTGGCGTCAGACAGAACTACAAAATCACTACCTATTAGTTTTTTACCTTGAGCAACTTTTTTTTTTTAAGTATGTTTTTATTGGTTTTAGAGAGTGAGGAAGGGAGAGGGAGAGAAGTATGGATGGGCTGCCTCTAACACAGTGGTTCTCAACCTTCCTAATGCCGCGACCCTTTAATACAGTTCCTCATGTTGTGGTGACCCCCAATTTCATTGTTACAAATTGAACATTATTAAAGCATAGTGATTAATCACAAAAACAATATGTAATTATATATGTGTTTTCCGATGGTCTTAGGAGACCCCTGTGAAAGGGTCATTCGACCCCCAAAGGGGTCGCGACCCACAGGTTGAGAACCGCTGCTCTAGCACCAACCCTACTGGGGATTGAACCTGCGACCAGGGCACATTATCTGACGGGGAATTGAACTGGTAACTTCTTAGTGGATGGCCCAACGCTCAACCAACTGAGCCATACTAGCTGCACTTGGGCAAGTTTCTTAATCTCTCCAGACTTCAATTACCCCATTTGTAAAGTTTGAATACTAATACCTACCTGTAAAGATTATTGTGTGGATTAAATCAACTGAAGTGCCTGGCATAGGAGAGGTGGTATGTTACTAACATATTTTGGAGCATATGTATGGCTTTCTTATCCATTATAAAGTACTGTTAACTTCATGAGGACAAACCCTATTTTCATTCATTTTGGTATTACCTATTTGTACATAGTACATAGTAATTTATTAACTTTTTAAAGGGAAAGTTTTAGAAGTCTGTTAGCATGTTACTCTTAAGATATTTAAAAGGTTTTTTTTCAAAGTGTCACATTCAGCCCTGGCTGGTGTGGCTCAGTTGGTTTTGTACTGTCCTGTGTATCAAAAGGTAGCTGGCTTGATTCCCAATCAGGGCACATGCCCAGGTTGCAGTCTCCATCCCCAGTAGGGGGTGTGCAGGAGGCACCTGACTGATGTTTGTTTCTCACATTGATGTTTCTTTCCCCTCCCCCTCC
>NW_005353506.1:670496-675087 GCF_000412655.1 Myotis brandtii | reverse complement strand
AAAATATATTTTATTGATTTTTTAAAGAGAGGAAGGGAGAGGGAGAGAGAGTTAGAAACATCAATGAGAGAGAAACATCGATGAGCTGCCTCCTGCACACCCCCTACTGGGGATGTGCCTGCAACCAAGGTACATGCCCTTGATGGGAATCGAACCTGGGACCCTTCAGTCCGTAGGCCAACGCTCTATCCACTGAGCCAAACTGGTCAGGGCTATTCATGATACTTTAAAATCAACTCCATGTAATAATTTATGCACAAAGAAATGCATCCATTTTATCTGTTTCATATAATGAGTTTTGACAAACGTATATACCACAATCATTGAATAGACATTTATATTACTCCAAAAGGATTCCTGTGTCTATTCCCAGTCAGTTCTATCCACACACATACCCCCAGTGCCAGGCAGCAACTTTTCTCTTTTTTGTCATTGTAGATTTTCCTTTTGTAGAGTTTCATATAGATGTAATCATACACTACGCAATCTTTTGTGTCTGTCTTCTTTTGCTCAGCTAAAGTATATGAGATTCATTCATATTGTGTGTACAGTAGTGAGTTCTTTTCCATTGCATAATAATATTCCATGAGTGAGTACACTACAATTTGTTTATCCGTTCACATGTTGATGGATTATTTTCAGGGGTTACTATGAATAAAACTGCTGTGAACATTTGTGTCCAAGTCTTTGTGTGGACCTATTTTCCTTCTCTTGAATAAAGACCTAGGAATGAAATTTCTGGGTCATATGCAAGTGTATGTTGATATTTTTAAGAAATTATCAAATCCTTTTCCCAAAGTTGTATCTCTTTTGCCATGTATGAGAATGCCAATTGCTCTACATCCTTGCCAACATTTAAAAATATTAGATGTAGTGATATCTCATTGTGTGTTTAATCTGCATTTCTAATGACTAATAAGACTGAGCATCTTTGCATGTGCTATTATTTCTATATCTTCTCTGTGAAGTGTCTATTGAAATCTTTTGCTCACTTAAAAATACCAGGTTGTTGTATTATTGAGTTGTAAGGATTCTTTATATATAGTAAGTATTCTGGATACAAGTTCCTTATCAGATACATTGTGAATATTTTCACTTTTTTTTTATAAAATATATTTTTTATTGATTTTTTACAGAGAGGAAGGGAGAGGGATAGAGAGTTAGAAACATCGATGAGAGAGAAACATCAATCAGCTGCCTCCTGCACACCCCCTACCGGGGATGTGCCTGCAATCCAGGTACATGCCCTTGGCAGGAATCGAACCTGGGACCATTCAGTCCGCAGGCCGACGCTCTATCCACTGAGCCAACCCGATCAGGGCTATTTTCACTTTTTAAATGGTGTCATTGGAATAACAGAAGTTTTACATTTTGATGAAGTTCCATCTGTCTTTTCTGATTAATGCCTTTTTTTTTGTCATTGTATCTAAGAAATCTTTACTTTCCTCAAGGTTCCAAAGATGCTGTTTTCTTCTAGAATTTTATAGTTTTAGTTTCTATGATAAGGTCTACGATCCATATCAGATTAATACTCGTCTCTGGTATAACATAAGGATCAAGGTTCATTTTGTTTGTGTGTGGATATCCAAGTGTCTCAGCACCATTTGTTGAAAAGACTTACCTTGAATCTGTTGAAAATCAGGTGACAGATGCGTCTGGACTGTATTCCGTTTCAATGATTTGTATGTCTATCCTTATGCCTACCTACCACACTGTCCTGTAAACTGTGGTTTTATACTAAGGCTTGAAAACAGATATGTATGTGCTCCAACTTTGTGTTTTCTATGCATGTATTTCCATATAAATTTGAGTCACCTTGTCAAATTAAAATTTTTTTCTTCTGGGATTTGGGGATAACTGACAATTTTTACAATCCCAAGTCCTCTGATTCATACGCATGAATAGCTATTCAGGTCTTTAATTTCTCTTGGCAGTGATTTATAGGGTTCAGGTCTTATACATATTTTAGGTTTATTCCTATACATTTCATGTTTTGGGATGCTGATGAGCACTATATGGTTTTATTTTTCAATTTCAATTCCCAATTGTGCTTTTCTACTATGTAGAAAATGATTGATTGTTACACTGACCTTGTATCCTGCAACCAGTTCCAGTAATTTCTTTTTGTAGATTCCTTAGGATTTTCTAATCACACAATGTTGTTATTTGCCAATAGTTTCACTTCTTCCTTTCCAATTTAAATGCCTTTAAAAATAGTAGTTCACAGTGTTCATCAAATTTGAACAATTTTGAGCCATTTTATATCTTCCTAGGCCAGTGGGCGGCAAACCGCGGCTCGCGAGCCACATGCGGCTCTTTGGCCCCTTGAGTGTGGCTCTTCCACAAAATAGAGCCACATGCGGCTCTTTGGCCTCTTGAGTGTGGCTCTTCCTAAGCCTTAGGAGTACCCTAATTAAGTTAATAACAATGTACCTACCTATATAGTTTAAGTTTAAAAAATTTGGCTCTCAAAAGAAATTTCAATCGTTGTACTGTTGATATTTGGCTCTGTTGACTAATGAGTTTGCCGACCACTGTCCTAGGTGCATCTCAAACTCCCGTACCCCATTTCCCCCTTCCCCTATTGGAATGTCCTCCTCAAAATTATCTAAATTCTCCTTTGAGACAGCATGGAGGGACCTGGAGAGTATCATGCTAAGTGAAATAAGTCAGTCAGAGGAAGACAAGTATCACATGATCGCACTGATATGTGGAATCTAAGTAACAAAATAAACTGATGAATGGAATGGATTCAGAGACATGGAAGCATGGTACAGAGTGAGGAATCTCAGAGGGAAGGTGGAAGAGGGTGGGTGGGAGGTAATCAACCAAAGACCTTGTATGCATACATGCATAACCCATGGACACAGACAATAGGGTGCTGAAGTTCTGGGGGGAGTCAATAGGGGGAAAAGGGGGACGAACATATGCAATACTTTCAATAATAAAGAATTATTTTTTTAAAAAAAGACAAAAATTAAAATTATCTAAATTCTCTGGAGCAGGCTGGTAGAACTGCCTGGGCAATGGGCTGAGAGCCTGGATCACCACCCTCCTGGACCAGGTTCCTTTTTTTCCTCTTTGGTGCAGTCCCTAACCTTCTCCCCCGGGTGAGGATGACTCCATACCCTGAGAAGCTCACGGAGCTGAGTCTCTAGTCCTCATGTGGCCGTCCCCTGACTGTGGCCAGTAGGAAGGCCTAACAAGCGGATTGCTTCTGTTGGCCTGTGCAGAAAGTCTTTTCCTATTTCTATATCTTCTCTGTGAACTGTCTATTGAAATCTTTTGCTCATTTAAAAATACCGGATTGTTGTATTATGAGTTATAAGGATTCTTTTTTTTTTTTAAACGCAGGGGGCATTTCCCCTACTGGGGATTAAGCCCGCAACCTGGGCATGTGCCCTTGACCGGAATTGAACCGGGGACCCTTCAGTCCCCAGGCAGATGCTCTATCCACTGAGCCAAACTGGCTAGGGCAAGGATTCTTTATATATAGTATTCTGGATACAAGTTCCTTATCACAATATACATTGTGAATATTTTCACTTTTTAAATGATGTCATTGGGATAACAGAAGTTTTACATTTTGATGAAGCCCCACCTGTCTCTCCTTTTCTGATTAATGCTTTTTATTGTCATTGTATCTAAGAAATCTTTGCCTTCCTCAAGGTTCCAAAGATTCTGCTTTCTAGAATGTAGTTTTAGTTTTTATGATAAGCTTTTATCAACGGAGTTCAGGTATCATCAGAAAAGTGCTAACGCGCTGATTTGGGGTGACTCAAAATGTTTCAGGCCTGTAACTGGTTTACACTTATATCTTACAGCAACCTCATGAGGTAGGTTTTTAAATTCTCCCCATTGAGGAAACTGAGGCATAGAGAGGTTTAGTTGCCCACAACTAATAAGACCGGTGGAGCCAGAAATGTGGAATTTGAATTTCAGTACTCTGACTCCAGAACCTGCCCTTTTACCAGGTAACTGTGTGCTTTAAGGAAAAATAGGCAAGAGCTATTAGGAGAAAGCATAGGTATTTGGAGGAAAAAAAAATTTTTTTAAAGGTGATATAATGTGGAGAACAGTGGGTTACTATTTTTCCTGTGGAATAGAGTTCTTGTTAGCCCTACGTCTGTGGACTGTCTATATCTATCCAAACTTTTCTCCTTTGGTATCTTGACGTGCCTGTCCTCTTTCCTCCAGCTTCCCCTAACATCCATTATTCCGCGCATTTCAATGAATGCCCTGAGAACCCGGGCTCCATGGAATCCACACAAGTTGGCCAAATCCTGAGTTTCCGCCATCCATGACCCACAGGCCAGTAAAAGTGAAACGGGGTGAAGTGACAAACCTCCCCCAAAACTCTTAGGAATGCGTCTGGCGGGGAGATCCCAGCACCTGTCCCCGCGCGCAGAAGCCACCTTGGGAAATGCCGTGAGTTCCGTGTGTCCCGATTGAGAGCACTCGCTAGCGCGCGGCGCCAGGTACACGATACCGGGGCGTCTTTCCGAGCGGAGGTTCCCCCCGGGCGCGAGGCGGACAGGCTTCCCGTGGGAGCCTCGAAATCCTACTCGGGGAACCGCTCGCGCTCCGGGCG
>NW_005353506.1:665327-669714 GCF_000412655.1 Myotis brandtii | reverse complement strand
GGCGCCGCCGCTGCTGCCGCCGTTGCAGAAACGCCTGGGTCCCGTCACCCCGGAGCCCTGAGCTGTCCCTCCGGTGGCCCAAACCAGCTTTCCCGACCGCCGGCCCCTAGCGTGCTTTTCCTCGTGTTGCAGATCGCTGGGTAGAGTTTTCTTAACTGTTAATGTCACCACGATTTTTTTTTTAAGCAATAGTACTCTCTAGACTAGAGCTCACTTGGTACGATTTAAAACAAAAAACCACCGTGCCTTACTGGAGCGTGTCACTCGTGTCCAGCATCTTTCTGGCCCCGTGCTCCGTTATTGATACCCTGTACTTGGTTTCTGCCTTTGGGTTTGTTAAGGTTACACAGTGACCATCGCTCTTCAGACACCTGTCAAAGTGACTTCTGTGTAGACTGCTTTTCAAAAGCTGTTAGGAGCATGCTCTTCCCTTTCTCAGTTGCCTTGCTTTTAAAAAGAAGTTATTTTCCATGTGGCCTGAATGTAATTAACCTATGTCAATGTGGGGGAAAGTTTAAAGCTTTTATAGAAAGTTTATAGAAAAATGTGATTGTCAAAGATTGAATAAATGGTTGGACACAGTACTGAGTACCTTATTCTGTGCTTAGTGTGCTAGTGTAATCCCGAGCACCAAATACAGTTCATAAGAAATATAGTATTTATTGAGGATTTACTATGTGCGAGGGACTGTGTTGGTACCATCTCATTTTTAATCCTCTACAATCCTGTGAGGGGTATATAATATTATGTTTAATAGATTAGGAGACTGGGGCACAAAGAAATTAAGTAGCTTGCTCACAATCCCACAACCTAGCAATTATCAGACTTGGACTTCAGCCAAGTCTGACCCTGGAGCCATGTTTCTTCGTCACCTTTCTGCTTTACTAAATTTTATGATCTTGAAAGTGGGAAACTAATATATTCAAAGCAACTGGAGAACAATTGAGCACCCACTGCGTGCGGCTGCCTGTAAATGTGGAGACTGAAAGAATTCTCTCTTCTCGGTGTGATAGTCTCATCCAGTTAATAGACATTTATGGAACACCTGCCATGTATTAACTGGTCTGCTGTCCCTTCTCTTTCCAGTCCAGCCTTTCTTTAGGAGGCCACGTTACCTTCTAAAAAACAAAAGTCAGTAACTCCAGTTTAATGCCTTACGTGACTTGCCATTACCTTTACCATAATCGAAGGGATTTAGGCGGTGTGCCATTCAAGGCCCTTTGCACTACGCTTTTGGATTTTCCTTTTCAGTTTTATTGCATTTGAAATTCCCTCTAATGCACAATGCCCTCAAAGCACCGTGCGTTTTAATTTTCATGGCTCTCTCCATCTTTGCTCAGGCTGTTTTCTCTTCGTCGAATATCCTCCATGTACCTCCCATGACTTCTAACCAGGTCACTCTCGTTGAAGTTTTCTAGATCTCTTACTTGACCTGGAGCAGAATTAAACGCTCTCTCCTTTGTGTTCTCACACTTCATTCCTCTCCTTCTTACCTGCCCCAGCAAATTACTGCTTGTCTGCAACTTGTCTGTCTCCCTGCCTGTAGTGAGAAGGTCTCTTGTTATTTTCATCTCTGTTTAAAGGTAAGGATAATTGAAACGGAATAATCTACATAACTAACTCTTTGGAGTTTTTCTAGAGATACTGAGATTTGAAGAAGGAATGGGATTTGCATATGTAGAAGGTAGATATTTCAAGTGAGATAAATTCTGGAAATAGGCATGGGATGTCAGAAAGCTTGGCATATTATCTTGATTTAAGTAGAAGGTTGGGGAATAGTGACAGGTAAGGTTGGAGAAGTTGTTTTAGAAGTGGGACACCAAGGTTTACATTTAATGGGGTGGATAGCAGAGGGTTAGTTGAGAGTCTTTCCCTTTGTTCATTGAACTTGCTTATTTTGTTTTTCTCTTAGCAGAACTTTGGTGTGTTTATTAGTTGTTTTGTAATAGTTTTGAAAACAATAAAATTATAATTAAGAAGCAAACATTTTACACAAATGTATAACAGAACTTGCCTAATTCTATAAGCTTAGCACGACCTTTCATGTGTCCTTATTTTTCATGAGTATCTAACCTCCTTCAGGTTTTTTTCAAACCTCTATTCTCAGGGAGGCCTTCCCTAGCTATCTTCATTCAAATAGCAACCCCACCCAAACACTCCTTATTGCCCTTGCCTGCTTTTCTCCACCCCACTTATTGCTATATAACTGTATAATCTATTTTACTTAATTTATTGCTTATTGTCAGTCATCCCCTATTAGAGTGTAAGCTCCTTGAAATACTCAATAAATATTTATTGTGAATGAATACATATTATAGAGTATTGTAGTTATAGTATCTGTTCTCACTTACTATTCTGTCAAATATTTCTATATAATTTTCATAAATACACTTGTTCCTGATTACATAAGAGTGTATAGAATTATGTAAAATCATGCTCTAATGACATGTTGCTTTTATTTGTTTCTGTTGAATTAGTTGCTTAAGATGAATTCTCAGAAGTAGAATTATATTTAAAGGATGTAAGGACTTTTATGGTACTTGGCTAGGAAAGTGAGCATTTCTTTTTTTCGCTTTTCAAACAATACTTTTTTTAAATTTAAGAAGTATTTATTGCATGTTCACTATGTAAAACAGTCATGCTAAGCGAAATAAGCCAGTCAGAGAAAGACAAGTATCACATGATCCTACTCATATGTGGAATCTAAAGAACAAAATAAACTGATGAACAGAATAGATCCAACAGAGAAGCATGGGATAGACTGACGAATCTCAGAGGTGGGGGTGGAGGGGTGGGAGGGGAAAGATTAACTGAAGAATTTATATGCATATATGCATAGCCCAAGGACACAGACAATAGTGTGGTGAAGGCCTGGGGCGGGGAGTCGGGGGAGGTGGGCAGGTGCGAGCTAGAAGGCGTCAATGGAGGGAAAAGGGGACATCTGTAATACTTTCAACAATAAAGACAAATTAAAAATATATATACACTTTCTATCACTGCAAACAATGAACATGCATGACTAACAAATACTTTTGAAGCTGTTAAGTGCATTGTTCTAGGTTGAGTAAGTGACGTAAGATAAATATTTTAGGCCCTGTCCTTGAAGAAGTGTAACCTGGGGCATTTATATATGGCAATAAAAGACAAATGAAATAAATCTCTACAGAGGTGTCAGGTCACATAGGTGGGGGGAATCAGAGAATCAAAGCTTTGTGGGGGAGACCATAGCATTTCAACTGAGCTTTGAAGGATGAGTAGGATTTATGAGGCACGGATGGGGAGACAGCATGAAATAGGGTATAAAGGTTTGCCATTGCTGGACGTGCTGATGAGGCAGCAATAGATGGGCTGAAGTATAGGGAGGGAAATGGAGATAGAGGGGCAGCTTGGGCCACTGCAAAGGCTTTTTAAATGCCTTGCTAACATGTTTGGATTTAATCTGTAAGCAGTACAGGAAGGTGTTGATTAAAGGTTATGTTTCACTCCTTTTTAACTGGGTAACCTCAGATAAATTACTTAACCTCTGTGACCCTAAGTTTTCTCATCTGGAAAATTGGAACAGCACAGCTTTGCTAAATTATTACAAAGAATAAACATATGGATATGAAGTGTTCAGCAGAATTCCTGACACACAGTGAATGTTTAAAAATGATAATTCCTATTTCTAGTGGTTAACTTAAAAATGCACTTCTTGCCCTGACCGGTTTGGCTCAGTGGATAGAGCGTCAGCCTGCAGACTGAAGGGTCCCAGGTTTGAGTCTGGTCAAGGGCATGTACCTTGGCTGTGGGCACATCCCCAGTGGGGGGTGTGCAGGAGGCAGCTGATCGATGTTTCTCTCTCATTGATGTTTCTGACTCTCTATCCCTCTCCCTTCCTTTCTGTAAAAAAACAATAAAAAATATGTTTTTAAAGAAAGAGCACCAAGGGCTCTGTAAACTATTAAAAATGCACTTCTTGCAGAAAGAGCAACTATCCTATCTAATAATAGACAAACATGGTAATTGACCATACCTTCACTATGCCTCCAATTGGCTAATCAGCACAATATGCAAATTAACCCAACCAAGATGGCGGCCGGCAGCCACACAGCTGAAGTGAGCAGGAGGCTTGCTTGCTCCAGTGATGGAGGAAGCCAAGGTTCCCCGCCTGCTGCGGCTCGGCTCTGAGCTTCGAAAGCAACAAAGTTTCAATTATAGAAGCTAAACAAACCCCAGATACCTGCTTTCAGCCAGCCATGGCCTCAGAGCTGGAGCGAGTAGGAGCCGGCTCTCAGCTCCAGTGAAAGCAACAAAGTTTCAATTATAGAAGGTAAATAAATCCCAGAATAAAAAAAGAAAAAGAAAAATAGGAGAGGCTGGGAGCTTCAGTCGCCGGCCAGCCTGAAAA
>NW_005353506.1:659480-664813 GCF_000412655.1 Myotis brandtii | reverse complement strand
CACAGGCCGGGCTGAGGGACCCCCCCTCCCGAGTGCACAAATTTTTGTGCACCGGGCCTCTAGTTTAAGATATTTTCACAGTAAGCAAGTATGAATTATTAGACACCAAACTCACAGTTCAGGCTACAGGGTGGGGCAAAAGTAGGTTTACAGTTGTTCATATTGAAAATAATTCAATAATTCTTAAATAATAATACAAGAATAAACTCTTTGATGTACTCACAGCTGTAAACCTACTTTTGCCTCACCCTGTATAAGTTTCCCAAAATGATAAGTAATAGACATATATTTATTCCTGAGGACAGAACCATGCATGGATTTACCACAACTTGGTTATCCATTCATCGGTTGATGGACATTTAGGTTCTTTCTTGTTTGGGGCTATGACAAATAAAGCTATGGACATTCATGTACAGATTTTTATATGGACACATGCTTTCATTTTTCTTGGGTAAATGTCTACAAGTGGAATGGCTGGGTCATATGGTAGTCACATTCTTGACTTCTTAAGAAACTGCCAAAATGTTTTCCAAAGTGGTTGTACCGTTTTCCATTTTCATGGTCAATGAATGACAGTTCCAGTTGCTGCATGTCTTCATCAGCACTAGGTCTGGTCAGTCATAGTTTTAGACATTCTAATTGGTATGTTGTGTTATCTCATTGTGGTTTTAATTTCCCATTCCCCAGGGACTAATGACACTGCACATATTTTCATGTGGTTACCAATTGTTTACCTTTTTTGGTATAGTGTCTGTTCAGATCATTTGCTCATATTTTGGGGGGTTGTTTCATTTTCTGTTAAGTTTGAGAGTACTTTAATCTGGATACAAGTTCTTTACCAAATTATGTGACTTGTAAATATTTTGTTCAAGCTGTGGCTTAGCTTTTCATTCTCTTTATAGTGTCTCTCAAACAGCAGGTCTTAAAGGTTAAAACATGGATTGGTTGCTAAATGAAAGTTTCAGTTTAGTCTAGGAAAGGAAATTTAGAGGTGTCAGTGAATAATATATGAAAGTACGGATGGTATGAATGTCCAAGACCATTGCTGGTACATGCCTCCTAGTGGTTACTTTAAAGGAGATACAGTATAAAGAAGAAATGATAAAATTAGAATATCACTTTTCAATAACTGCTAAAATAATGGATCTGGACAATCATTATCAATGATGGCTAATATCACAGACAAGAGAGACAGTGAGAAATTATGTACTCCCTAGAGAAGTACACAACACAGCCTGTGAATTAGCCTGGAACGTGAATCTGTATGATCAAGCCCCTAGAACTATCAATTTACAGGAATTATACGGGATAGAAGGATATAATAAATGACATGTGGGTATTTGATTAGTACAACCCAGATTCAGGTAACTCTACAGGACAAACCACTCCGTTTCTTCAACAGAAAAATTGTAAGAGGGAGGGAGTGAGGGGAAACCTATCTATACTAATAAAAGGGTAATATGCTAATTAGACCAGGAGACCTTCCGGACGTCCTTCTGGACAAAGCCATGGTGGCAGGGCCGAGGCAGAGGTGGTTAGGGGCAATCAGGCCAGCAGGGGAGGGCAGTTGTGGGTGATCAGGCCAGCAGGGGGGGCAGTTGGGGGCGAGCAGGCTCAGGCAGGCAGGCAGGTGAGTGGTTAGGAGCCAGCAGTCCCGGATTGCAAGAGGGATGTCTGACTGCCGGTTTGGATCGGGCCTAAACCGGCAGTCGGACATCCCCTGAGGGGTCCCAGATTGTAGAGGGTGCAGGCTGGGCTGAGGAACACCCCCTCCCATGCACGAATTTCATGCACCGGGCCATTAGTACATTAAAAGAGGCATAAAAGAGATAGCAACTAGTCCTGGCCAGATGGCTCAGTTGATTGGAGCATGTCCTGTACACTAAAAAGTTCAATTTCTGGTTAGGGAACATACCTAGGCTGCAGGTTCGATCTCTAGTTGGGGCACATACAGGAGGCAACTAATCGAAGTTTCTCTCTCCGTTCCTCTCTCTCTAAAAAAATCAATGAAAACATATCCTCCTGTGAAGATTAAAAAAAAATTCATAGCAACTATGTATGATTTTTATTTCAATCATGATGTAAAAATTTATGAGACAATTGAGGAAATTTGTATCCTGACTATTTTGTGATTTAAGAAGTTATTGTTTATTTTAAAAAATGGGATAGTGGGATAGTGGTAGCCCTGGCTCGGTGGCTCAGTTGGTTGGGGCACCCAGTAAACCAGAAGGTTTCAGGTTTGATCCCCAGTTGGGGTACATCAATGTTTCTCTCTCCCTCTCTCTCCTCCCTCCCTCTCTCTCAAAACAATAAAATCATATCCTTGAGTGAGGATTAAAAATGGGATAATGGTATTATGGTTATGTTGGTTAAAAACAGTGCTCTTAGAGATGCATAATAAGCATTTATGAATTATAGGATGTATGATTTGATTCAAAATAATGAGGGGAGAGTAATGGTGGGGAGAGAAATGAATAGAGGTTTGGATGAAACAAGATACACAGACAGTGGTTTGAAGGTGGGCAAAGGGGACATTATACCGTTCTCTATATCTTTGTATATGTTTGAAATTGTTTGTAATAAAAATTTTAAAAGCAGTGTTTAATTTTTTTTAAAGGAGATATAGATAATCAGGTTTTCAAGGAGCAGGTGATCTCCAAGAAATCTCAGGAGAGAAAGAAGCATGAGAAGACAGCTGGAGGAAAGCTCCTCTCTCTATAGGGTTTTTCGGGGTCATTGTAGCCATACTGGCATGAGAACAAGGCCCTGTGTTTAGCAAGTGATGGCATATATCTCCTGTTACAGAACTGTTCTGTTGTCTCCACTTACTAATTTAGTTCCTTGAGGTAAGAACTATCCTGTTTACCTCTAATTCCCCAGCATCCAGCACACTATCTGGCTCAGCAATAAATGTTGAACCTAAAGATGAATGAATAAACAGATGAATTAAGCAAGTAAGCAAGGAACCTTCTACAAATGGAATACATGTTTATATTTTCCCAAGAGAGTATTTTATCCAAGACTGAATGTATCCATTTGGGTTAGTGTTTGGGTAGTCAATAGCTCTGGCATATTAAAAAAAAACACACACAACTTTTCAGAAAAGAATTTCTAAATGCAGAAGCTATAATAGTTTTTTGAATACTTTTGGTTTTATTACACTTTCTAAACTGATGGATGTAAGAAGTCCAAAATTAGGTAAAGGTAGGGCACTTAGGGAGAGATTGTGATGGTAGGACTTAAGGAGAGAGCACGAATTAGTTCAGATTAGGTCCTAGCATAATCTGAAAAACGGATGAGAGGTTAGCAGATGGTTCAGTGGCCCTTTCTAACCCCACAGTGTTAATTTCCTTTATTTTAAACAGGTGTGTTATCATACTATACTAGTTGGTACAATACTGCCACCTATAGAGCAACAGTAAAACTTGTTATAATGTTATAATGCATGGATTTTCATATCATGCTATTTAAAAATATAGTAAAACCTCGATTCATTCGGGCAAGGGGGTATCTGTTAAAGCTGAAAGTCCATTATATAATAAAGTAGGTTTTCTGAATATGTATGGTAAGAGATTGACAAATTAGTTTTTATTTATGTAGACACTTTGTGTAATTAAAAATAAGCATGAAAAGTTTAATTTCACAGAAAAGTTTTCCATATGCATCACAATAATTTACATTTAGGCTGAATAAGTCTAGTAAATGTGTGCATTCATCAGTCACTGTGAGTAAACATATACATACTCTTGTGGCATGGCTTAGTGCCCATGGGAACATAGGCTGACATGCGTTAAACCTGCTGTAGAAAGTCACACCACGGGACAACAGAACCAATTACCATGTGCAATTCGATGTAATCACGTTCTAATCATTCGCTGAACATTGTCTTCCTGGTGTTAAATTGTATGAGTTGTTTGTATATTGTGGAAATTAGTTCCTTATCAGATGTGTCATTGGCAAATATGTCTTCCATACTTTGAGTTCCCTTTTCATTTTGATGGTTTCTTTTGCTATGCAGATGCTTTTTAGCTTGATGTATTCCCATTTGTTTCTTTTTTCCTTGGTTTCTCTTGCCCTAGGAGATGTATGAGTGAAAATTCTGCTATGTGAGACATCTAAGATTTTACTGCCTATGTTTTCTTCTAGGATTTTTATGGTTTCGTGACTTACATTTGAGTCTTTTATCCGTTTTGAGTTTAGTCTTTGTGCATGGTGTAAGTTGGTGGTCTAGTTTCATCTTTTTGCATGTATTTGTCCAATTTTCCCAACACCATTTATGCAGAGACTGTCTTTACTCCATCGTGTGCTCTTGCCTCCTTTGTCAAATATTAATTGAACATATTGGCATGGGTCGAATTCGGGGGTCTCTGTTCTGTTGCATTGATCTACCGTATATGCCTATTCTCGCATCAGTACCAGGCTCTTTTTATTACAGTGGCTTTATAGTATAGTTTGATGTCTGATATTGTGATCCCTCCAACTTTGTTCTTTCTCAAGATTGCTGAGGCTATTCGGAGTCTTTTTTGATTCCAAATACCTTTTTGGAATATTTGTTCTAGATCTGTGAAATATGCTGTTGGTGTTTTAATGGTATTGAGTTGAATGCATAGATTGTTTTTGGTATTATGATATTTTAATATTAATTCTTCCAATACATTCACAAGGTATATGTTTCCACTTATTTGTATCTTCCTCTATTTCCTTTTTCAGTGTCCTATAGTTTTCTGAGTATAGGTCTCTTACCTCCTGGGTTAAGTTTGTTCCCAGGTATCTTATTATTTTGTTGCAGTGGTAAATTGTATTTTTTTTTTGTTTGTTTCTCTTTTTGACAGTTCATTATTGGTGTATAAAAATGCCATTGATTTCTGGATATTAATTTTGTATCCTGATACTTTGCCAAATTCATTTATTAAATCTAGTAGTTTTTTGTTTGGTGGAGTCTTTAGGATTTTCTATGTATAATATCATGTCATCTGCAAATAATGACCATTTTACTCTTGCCTTTCTGATTTGGATGCCTTTTATTTTTCCTTCTTGTCTGATTGTTGGGGCTAGGACTTCCAGTACTATGTGGAATAAGAATGGTGAAAGCGGACATCCCTGTTTTGTTCCTGATCTTAAAGGAAACGTTTTTAATTTTTGCCCATTGAGTATGATATTGGCTGTAGGTTTGCAATATATGGCTTTTTTATGTTGAGGTATGACCCCTCTATTCCCACTTTGCTGAGAGTTTTTATCATAAACTAGAAGCCCTGTGCACAAAAATTTGTGCACTGGCGGTTGGGGGGAGGTCCCTCAGCCCAACCTGTGCCCTCTCACAGTCTGGGACCCCT
>NW_005353506.1:638748-659415 GCF_000412655.1 Myotis brandtii | reverse complement strand
TGGGGTGCTTGCTTGTGTTGTCCGAGTCTAAGCTCGCGGCGCTGGAGCGCCCCCAGGAGACGGGATCACGGCGCGGCTCTGTCTCCTTCCCGAAAACCTGCTGCCGGTGCCCCGCTGTCCTCCTTCACTTTTCATCCCGGACTTGCCAATCACTCCTGGTCTCTGTTCGCCTCTGGCCGATGTGGGGGGGCAATCCACTTGTTTTTATTGGAGTGTTTATTATGTCATTCATTAGTTTTTAATGTAGTTATCAGTATAATTGATTTTCTTCCTGAGGAGCTGTCCTGGTCCTGGCCCTGGGCCTCCACTTCCTCAGACCCCACGCCGGCCCGCCTCACAGCTGAGTCTCCCGCCCTCCCCTGTGCTCGCCACTTTCCTGATGTTCCTTTTCGCTTCCAGAGCCACCCGTCTTGCTGTGTCCCGCGCCCTTTTGCTCTTCCGTGGAGACGCCCAGACCTTTCTTTCCTTTGGGTACTTCCGGGGCTTTCTTCAGGTTTCCTTTCTGAGCTGTTTTTCTGATTTTGGACCTGGGAGCCAGGCCTCCTGCACCCGCAAGCTGCTGCGCTTCCTCTAAAATCATTTCTCCCTTAGGCCCCAGCCCCTCAAACCCCCATGGAAAGCACTGGTCGCTTCCTGTGCCCATGTGCTTCCTGCTCCTGGCATTTCAGGTAAATGGAGTCAGACAGCCAAGGCCTTTGCACCGGCTGCTTCCCTCAGCTCCGTGTTCATCCTCGCTGCCCGAAGCGTGTCAGCCCTGCGCTCCTCTTCGCTGTCACTCTGTGGGGACATAGTTTTGGGGTCGACACCTATTTTCTTCTTTGTTGTTTGTTTTAAAATAACTTCTCTAGTGTATTGGTGCCTAGTTCCAATAAGCATAAGCCTGATGCTCGAGTAGGCAGGTTTGGGTCTCCTGGCTGTGCACCTGGGGCTTGCAGCTCCGGTGTCACTTCTGAGGAACTGCCTGCGCCCGGGGCTCCTACCCCCGTTGGGGGGGGGCGGGGAGGCTCCCAGCCTCTGCCCTGCCAGCCCCACCTGCCCCTCCCCGCACACGGCAGGCCAGGATCTTGCGCTGGGGCGGCCAGGGGCTGTGGATTGTGCTGCCACCAGCCCCAGGCCGGGCAGCGCAGCGGGATCTGCCTGCAGTATGCATATTAGCCGCCATCTTTGTTGGTGGTTAATTTGCATATCGTGCTGATTAGCCAATGGTAGGCATAGCGAAGGTACAGTCAATTACCATGTTTGTCTATTATTATATAGGATGGGTGTTGACTTTGTTGAATGCTTTTTCTGCATCTATTGATATGATCATGTGATTTTTTATCCTTCATTTGGTTTACGTGATGTATCATGTTTATTGATTTGTGAATATTGTACCAGCCTTGCATCTCCAGAATAAATTCCACTTGGTCATGGTGTATGATCTTTTTAATGTATTGCTAGATCTGATTTGTTAATATTTGGTTGAGGATTTTAGCATCTATGTTCATCAGGGATATTGGCCTGTTATTTTCTTTCTTTGTAGTACAGTATCTTTATCTAGTTTTGGAATTAGGATAATGCTGGCCTTGTCAAAAGAACTTAAATTCCCTCCTCTTGAATTTTTTGGAATAGTTTGAGGAGGATAGGTGTTAGTTCTCCTTTGAATGTTTGGTAAAACTTGCCGGTGAAGCCATCTGATCCAAGACTTTTGTTTGCTGGGAGTGTTTTGATTACTGCTTCAATTTCATTAGTTGTCATTGGCCTATTCTGGTTTTCAGATTCTTCCTGATCGAGTTTTGGAAGATTGTGTGTTTCTAGGAATTTGTCCACTTGATCCAGGTTGTCCAGTTTGTTGGCATATGATTGTTCATAGTATTTTCTTAAAAAATCTTGTATTTCTGTCATGTCAGTTGTTACTTCTGATTTTATTGACTTGGATCTTTTCTATTTGTTTCTGTTTTTTTTTTATTGATAAAGGTATTACAAATGTGTCCTTATTCCCCCATTGTCCCCCCATCCCCCCAGTCCTGCCCTCACCCTCACCCCCTGTTGTCTGCGTCCATCGCTTATATGCATGCATACAAGTCCTCTGGTTGATCTCTCCCCCTTACCCCCACCCTCCCATACCTTTCCTCTGAAGTTTGAGCATCTGATTGATGCTTCTCTGTCTCTAGATCTGTTTTTGTTCCTCGGTTTATGTTGTTCATTATATTCCATAAATGATTGAGATCATGTGATATTTGTCTTTCTCTGACTGACTTATTTCACTTAGTATAATGCTCTTCAGTTCCATCCATGCTGTTGCAAATGGTAAGAACTCCTTCTTTTTTACAGCAGCATAGTATTCCATTGTGTAGATGTGCCAAAGTTTTTTTTTAATCCACTCATCTGATGGGCACTTAGGCTGATTCCAAATCTTTGCTATGGTAAATTGTGCTGCTATGAACATAGGGAGGCATATATCCTTTCTAATTGGTGTTTCTAGTTTCTTGGGATATATTCCTAGAAGTGGGATAAGCCTGACTAAAGGTTCATCAATCTTGTTTATATTTTCAAAGAACAAGCTCTTGGTTTCATTGATCTTTTGTATTATTATTATTATTTTTTAGTCTGTATGTCATTTATCTCTACTCTGATCTTTATAATTTCTTTTCTTCTATTTACTCTGGGATTTTCTTGTTATTGTCTTTCTGATTCTTTTAGATTTAGGGTTAGATCATTCATTTGAGCTTTTCCTTGTTTCTTGAGGTAGGCTTGTAATGCTATAAACTTCCCTCTCAGGACTGCTTTTGCTGTGTCCCATAGATTTGGGGTTGTTGTGTCCCATAGATTTGGGGTTGTTGTGTGACACAACGATTGTTTTTATTTAATGAAAATTATAAAAATATTAATTGATTCTTATTAATGACTTTACTTATAATTATATATAGTTATGCATTATGTATTTGTATAAAGTACATATTTACACAGCTTTTTACCTTAATTCGCTATATGATTACTAAATGCTTTATAGTAAGTTCATTTTTGCTAATAAACCTGATTTTTTTCTTGTCAGTTTATCTGGTGGAACCAAAGATACAGCGGACATTATTTGACATTTGTACGTAGTTGATTGCAAATATGTTCTGTTCATCCCCTTGAAGAGTTCATGTGAAAGTAATATTTGTTATTTCTTCCTCAGGTTTTAAAAACAGAATAACAAATTGAGAGCATAAGACATACATGTTATTATTATTTGAATTATGGCATTCTTTATAGGAAGATTAGTTGTATTCATTTTGACAACACTTTATAAAATACTTTCATTTTCTCTAGGTGGTTGGTTCTAGCTATTACCATGGTGCGTTTTTATATGGAAAAAGGAACACACAAAGGTTTATATAAAAGTATTCAGAAGACACTTAAATTTTTCCAGACATTTGCCTTGCTTGAGGTAAGTTTTCAATGATTCTATTTTTTGTCATTGTAATATTTATTTGAAAATATATTTGTTGAGCAAAAGCAATTTTGCTGATTACATACCACTTACAGATTTATTTAAAACCAATGTCAACTGGGATTTATTTTATGTTGTATGGTACTGACTTGTGATTTTTTTTTATTTGCTTACAGATAGTCCACTGCTTAATTGGTGAGTTTTTTATTTAATTTTTATATTTGGTATAAATTACCTTGAAGACAATGGTTGACTTGTTTTTTTCTTTAAGGAATTGTACCTACTTCTGTGCTTGTGGCTGGGGTCCAAGTCAGTTCCAGAATCTTTATGGTGTGGCTCATTACTCATAGCATAAAACCAGTAAGTGACATGAACATGTTCTCTACTTGAGCCTGCAAGACAGCTCTTTTATTAATAGGAATCTAAAATATTAGTACTGGTATATTTCAGGAAGCAAATCATTGGACAAAAGAAAGCTTGGGTTTTGATTTAAGTGTTTGTCCATTGACTCAATGAATTAGTAGAATAACTTTGAAACACAAGCAAAACCAAATATTAGCATTTTATATTCATAATATACTCTCCTCCGGTGTGTTCCAGTTTTTAAAATTAATATTACTATTCTGTCAAATCCTTAACTGAAAATTTTCTACTGAAGTTATGTATATTGTCTTTGTTTATATAATTTGAACTTGTCAGTGTAAACCATTTATTTTTCCTCATTTAGCATTGAGTGTTGTAGCAACACACATAAAAAGTAAATGTAGTTCTGGAGATATGAACAAATGTCAAAGACAAAAAGTTAGAAGGGTTAAGGAACTTAGGGAAAACAAGCACGTTATATATTGAGGCATGACAGGAGAGAGACCCGGATCTAGTTAATGGCTTAAACCCTTTTAGACAAACAAACACGTGCTTACTATGTCAAGACATTGGGCCTTTTAAACCCATGACAAACATTTCCCAGATGGGCCCTTCTGACCTTCTTGACAGTCTCTGGAGTCTCCTGTCTACTTGAGGACAGATCTCTGGCCTCCTTTCCATTCCTCAGATGCCTTTCTCTACTTGGGATGATACTTAACCTCCCTTCCATTGCCTGCAGGACTCACTGCCCCCCCCCCACCCCCCCGTCTGCATGGGGATAGATTGTTGACCTTCTGCCCTTTTATTACTCTACACTCCAGCCCTCTTGACCAGTATCTTTCACTCAACTTACTCCATCCATCTGGTCCCTAACCAATGACTGCCATACAGAGAGCAATGAGTGCGTGCCACATGGAAAGCCAGACTTTTAATTCAGATTGCCTTGTAGTTTAAAAGCAGGGGTCGGACATTAACAGAATAAAAGAGAGACTATTCTGGACAGGGAATGAATATAATAGCTGGGCCAGGACCACAAAGAGTCTGAAGACTGAGGAAGAAGAAAGAAAAGACAGGGTGGCCAACATTAACTGGAGAAAAGAATTTGAAGACAAGTAAAGGTGGCTAGTCCCCAAAGAGAAAAAAGTTCCATCTGCTTGCTCTTTTTTTTTATCCTCCAGAGGATCTCTACCTTAATAGTACTATTTAATTTTGTCTAACTCTTTAATTAATTCAACCAACATTTATTGAGTGCATTCTGTACACCTGGCACTGTGTTAATTTCTGGATTTACAATGAATAAGGCAGTCCCAGCCAACAGGCTGGGGATCTGGCTATTAGTAATGCAAATAGAGTTTCAGCCTCAGAGCCTGTGATTGGGATAGATACGGGTACTAGACAAGTTGTTGCACAAATAATTTTTTCGTTATATTAACATTAGTGCTTTGAACCAAGAGACCAGCATGCATGGCAATATACTTCGGGACTTATCCTGACCTAGGGAGTGAAGATAAACTCCCTGAGGAAAGAATGTATAAGTTGAGTATTGATAGGGATGCAAGAGTCAGGCAGACAAATTTTAGTACAAAATTGGCAAGTGTTATAATACAGATATGAACAAAATACTGTGAGAATAAGGAAAGTGAGCAGATAACTGCTCAGGGTGAAAGGAATTGTTTGGGAAGTTTTCCAGAGGGTGTGATATTTTAGCTGGATCTTAAAATATGAGATGAGAAGGGGTTTTCTATGGGATTAGCATTCTAGTTAGAGGGAATAGCATGTGTTAAGGCATACGTGTTCAGAGCATGTTCTGGAAAGAATACAAAGTTTAATGTCACCAGAGAGAGGTGTTGGGGATTTGGGGTGGGAGTTTGGGGTGGGGTTGGATCAAGTGTTTGCAGATGAAGTTAGAGAGATTTCTGAGCTCAGATTATAAAGAACCTTGAACTTCATGCTCAGGTGGTAGAATTGTATCCTTTCCTCATAAATAGTGGGAAACCACTGAGACTCAAATCACAGGACTAGCTGCCTCCAATTTTGTTTTTGTTTGTTTGCTTCTTTGTTTTGCTTTTAAGAGAAAACTTTCACCCATGAAGAGAATAAAGCAGTGGAGAGATTTGTCAGGAGGCTGTCCCGATAGTCTGGATGAGAGATGAAAAGGCCCTGGTAGCAGGGCCAAAGATGAGTGGGCAGATTCAAGAGTTCCTGCTACAGTAGAATGGGTCTGATTTGATGACTAATAGAAAGCCGGAGGGTTAGATTGTTCCCATGCTGTTTTGAGGGGGCGATGTTGCCCTGGGATAGCTGAGTTATTGGCTGGAGTGAATTGTGAGAGAGAATTCAGTACAAATGTGACCATTCCTGTGCTGAGGATACACTGAAGTTGTGTGTTTATAATGAATTACGTAGTGGTGACTGCATTAGTTTTCTGTATTACATCTGTCTAACCCTACCATTCCATTATAATAAAAGACACACCGTAAATAATTAAGATACAATATCTTCATGGAGAAAAAAGCTCAAGCTCCAACGACACTGTGGATTTCTCTGTCATTCTGCAGATCCAGAATGAGGAGAGTGTGGTGCTGTTTCTGGTCGCGTGGACTGTGACAGAGATTACTCGCTATTCCTTCTACACATTCAGTCTTCTCAACCACTTGCCATACTTCATTAAGTGGGCCAGGTGGCGATGCCTTGTAGTTTAGTTTCTCACAGTCCTGTGCATGCGTATTTTGTTGCTGAGCTAACACCAGAGAATTAAAATTTGTGTTTCAGCCATGTAATGCCAGGCTGTTCTGCATACTTAGCAAAACATTATAAGCTGCATTCAAAAGGCTTAAATTAATGATCAGAGAGAAATAATCTATATTTTTAGGAAATCAATATAAGACAAATTATATTAGTACCCTTAACCTCTAAACTGGTCATTCGTTTTTCTTTAAAAGCAAAATATACATTTTGGAAATTATATTAGATAAACAGTGTGCCAAAAACATGGCATTTTGTCTGATTGATTTAAATTATTTTAATATTCAATGTAGTAGCCACAATTTTTAGTATCTTATACATATAATGTCAATTTTTTGTATGTATAAAATACTAAGCGACAGACATTTAAAAAATCACACTTATTTGTATTATTTGGACTGGGAACAAAATTTATATTTCAAAGTTTCTAAATATATATATCCTAAAACAATAATTTTTAAAGCAAAAGATTTTTTTTTTCTTTTTAAAGGTTGAATTCTTTGAGCGGCTGATATTTTACAAAATTATTATAAAAACAGGATTGTTCTTTGGAGAACAAACCGCAAAGCATAGGTTTGTTCATTTCATTTTCTGTTGTACTTCTAGTGGCAATCACATCAATAACAACTTAATGTGCTCTGCGCCAACTGCATAGTTGAAATGCAGGCATGAGCACAACAAAATCCCTCCCACTCAAGATGGAGGAGGCAAAAAATGATCCCACTAACAGCTCTGTGAAATGCCAGGGGGTAAGAAGTTCAAGGAGGCACAGGATAAGAGATGTGCATCTCGTATACGTCTGTCCCATGTAGGTAGAATAAAAGGGTTTCACAGTATTTCCATTTCTTTACATTTGTCTGTTAAACTGTTTTCTTTGTAAAAGGCTCAAATAGCACGGAAGTTTGTAGAATAAACACAAAGTTTCTCTTTGTACTCCTACCTGACCCACTCCCTACCCCTTGGAGGGAAAAAGTGTGGCCTTTACCCATCCAGACTTTTTCATATTATCAAAAATGTGAACGCAGTGTGAGTTTTAAAAAACATAAATAGGATGACATTATACTTGCTTTTTGTTTATATGTTGGAGATCTTTTTTTTTTTCTAAATCACTATAGGTATATTTAGATTTAGCTTTTTAACTCTTTAATATTCCATAGTATGACGGACCCAGTTTTGTATTGCTAGAATTTAGGTCATTTTCAATTTTCAAATGTTATCAATACGGCATCTCAAATAATGCTATATCCATATTTCTGATGTTTTATAAAGCTCTGATATTTATACTCATACATTCCTTGTTTGAAGGTAATCTGTAAGCTGGTGTCAGTTTTGTTTTGGATAATCACTATTGTGTTATATAATTTTTTTAAACTTTTAAAAATATTTTATAGTTCTTTTTCAACATTTTTGGCTTACCATTTTGTATGTAATAAAATTCCTTAAAATTATAATTTTAGCTTAAACATACTGTCTGTCTTAAGAAAGTTGCATTACCATTTATATGTGTTTGGTTGGTTTTTATTCCTGTTGTATCTGAATAAAACACACTCACTTTCAGTGATTGGGCCCCTCATAATGTTGGCGGTTTGGAAGCTGTACTCTAATCCAGAATGCTTGTTAGTGCCATTTTGCATGACCTCAGTCTTTCCGTCCTCTAACGCCTTTAAAAATATAAATTCATGATATAGTCTTTTTAAATTTGCTGTTATTTATAACATTTGTGGAAGATAGTGGTCTTGAATGCTTTGTATGTTTGCCTTTTGGGGTGCATTTGCATGTTTTGAATTTCTGGAAAAGTTCACAATTCTGCCATAGCATTTAAAATTTGCTCTTCAGAAATCCTTTGTCAATTGCCTTGATGTTAAATAAGGTACTGTAAAATCTTTCAAATTTGAAATGCACATGTTAACATAATACATCATGTCAGTTCATTATAATTATTATATTTTGTGTCAAAAATTGTAAAGATCCCAACTGTCTATATATATATATATTTGCCAATCCCCATAAGGAACCTAAAATCATATTTGTACTTATGTTCAAATATTGAAGATATTGTTCTCAAATAAAGCTTCACTTTAGAAATGCCTTTTTATTTATAACTAGTTAGCCTACTGTGGCAGTTTGAATACAACTTGATCCTATTTGTGTTAGAAGTATTCTTAGAAAGTCCACCAAACAGATCATTGTATATTGTTGTTTTCATTTTAATTTCCAGTTTAACTTAAAAAATACATTCCCTTCAAAAATTTTTAGGTGAAAATTAGGAATCTTTAAGGAACATTATATCTTTTTCTGAATGGTAGTTAAATCATACTGCCATCAGAACTTAGAGAGTGATGATGTAATCTTTTTAAAATACAAATAAAGTCAAATAAATTATACAATTTATTCCCATTTTATTAAAAATAATCACTCTTTAAGGCTTTAAACGAGTTTATCATAGGAGTGATTTTTTTTCTATTAAAGAACAATGCTACCAAAAAAAGCTAAGAGTCGCATAAAGTTAATAAAAATGACTTAAATAAGTTTGAATGTTTTACTTGAAAAAGGAATATAATATGTTCAGTAATATGATTTTAAATTGAGATAGGAAAATGATATTGGAAAAGATTGATTTAAATTATACAAATAACTACACAGACTGGAAAGAAAGCAGGTTAGATATACTGAAGGAAAGGAGGGGGTAAACTGGGACAGGAAAAGGATAATTTTTCTTTCTTTTTTTAATATATATTTTTATTGATTTCAGGGTGAAAGGGAGAGGGAGAGGGAGATAGAAACATCAGTGATGAGAGAGAATCATTGATTGGCTGCTTCCTGCACGCCTCACACTGGGGATCCAGCCTGCAACCCAATCGCCATGCCAACGCTCAGTCACCATGCCGGCTGGGCCAGTTTTCTTTCTTTACTAGTTAATCTATTTGGGCAAATAATTCTGTCCCTGTCGACCATCTTTTATCCTTGTATAACTGGCATCCTATATAATAAAAGTCTAATATGCTAAGTGTCCGGTTGTCCAGTCGGCTGTTCAATCAATCAAAGCGTAATATGCTAATGATATGCTAAGGCTGCTCAACCGCTCACTATGGCGTGCACTGACCACCAGGGGGCAGATGCTCTGACTGGTAGGTTAGCTTGCTGCTGGGGTCTGGCCGATCGGCCTGGCCTTCACCCTCTCACAATCCGTGACCCCTCGGGGGATGTTGGAGAGCCTGTTTTGGCCCTATCCCGCACACCAGGCCGGGGGACCCCACTGGTGCACGAATTCCTGCACTGGGCCTTTAGTATAGGAATAAGATTGTCTCTAGGCTTCTGTCATACTGACAAATTTGATTTTTCTTTATAAATATTTCTTAATGCCAACAAAATGATTAAATAAACTATGGATTCTTTTTCCACCAAAATTTTGACCTTAATTTTCGGTTACATAATGACTGACTTGGAGAAAAACTGTTTTCTTTAATGCCTTGGGTCCTTGAGGCGGCTGCTGCTGGACACCAGTAGGAACTTGGAGACAGTTGCCCTAACTGCAGCATAAATGATGCCTGGCCTGCTCTATGTCAGGGAACTTGCCACAGTCCACATGAACAAATTGTGATTTTTGGATTTAGAATAGATCCTTTTTAGTTCTAATTTAAGCAAGCTAAACTATTTTTTTAAAAGATATTTTTTATTGATTTCAGAGAGGAAGGGAGAGGAAGAGAGAGATAGAAACACCCGCTCCTGGGGATTGGTCCGCAACCCAGGCATGTGCCCTGACCAAAAATCTAACCTTGACCTCCTGGTTCATGGGTTGATGCTCAACTACTGAGCCACTCTGGCCAGGCTACCTAAACTACAGTATTTATTAATGTACGAATTCAGGGAACAGCTTGTTTTACTTGTTTTGTTGTGAAAGTAGTCTTAGACAATTACTGGTTACTGATGCTTTAGGTAATATCAGTTTTCTGAAATATTAATTCTCTTTTAATTAGTAACCACAAAGGGTTTTCCAAGTCCCTTCAAATAGGTAATTTCAAGGTTTAGATGTAAAATTAGGATCATAGCTGGTCTTTTAAAGCATAGCATTTGAATGATAAATGTGTAGCTTCAGGGGAATAAATCAGTCAGTTATGATTCCAGGTGTCAAAGAAGTTACCTTTAAAATTCTTTACAAGCTTACATATGCTTTACAAATCAATACTTACATCCTTTAACCATTTGTACGCCATAAGCATCTATAGACGCAAGCGGCAGACGTTTTTTAATTAAATTCAAAATATTGTGGCAGTTATCTGGTCAAAATAGTTTAAAAACTACATATACATGTAAAAATGTATACTACTTTAAAGTAAGTTGACTACTTTATGATCTTGCCATTTGAAATGGAAACTGCTATGGGAAAAAAGGATGATAATTAAATTAATAAGCAAATGATTAAAGTAGGAAAAAATTAACCTTTGTATGTGAAGTTATTGTAAATATGTATAGGAAGGAGAATTTTTAAGTTTAAACATGGCAGTAGCAAAAGAACCATGATATAAAATTCAATATTTATTCTAGAAAAATAACTTTGAGGTTTTTCTTTTTTCAGATATAATTTTTTTATCATCTTATATCCTGTTGGAGTTGCTGGTGAACTTCTCACGATATACGCTGCCTTACCATATGTGAAGAAAACTGGAATGTTTTCAATAAGACTTCCTAATAAATACAATATCTCTTTTGACTACTATTATTTTCTTCTTATAACCATGGCATCGTATATACCATGTAAGTATGTATTTGTTAGTACTTGGATTTAGCATATGCTATGAAGGTTATTGGAAAGATATCATAATTGCTAGCTTAATAAGCAAGGAGAAGTAACAGCTTACAAATACATTAAAACTTCTATTCATGGAAATGCTCTAAAACTGGATTGTAGTGATGGTTGCACATCTGCATAAATTTACTAAACTAAAACTGTACATTTACAATGGGTGAATTTTATGATATGAAAATTACATTTCAATAAGTGTGTATATATAAAAAAACTTCTATTCAATCCCACATATATTCATTAATATGAAATAATTGAAGAGCTAGTGAGTTAGAAAAGGCTTTTTCCAAGTTATGAGAAGAAAGGTAAGTAAATTAATTTACAAATGATTACCTTCTCAAAATTACTTAAAAATAAGCTAAGTATGATTTATTTTTTTAAAGAAAAGATAAAGCATGGATCAGTGAACTATTTGTAAGCATTTAGAGTTATGTATCTGAATAGAAACATTTTATCCTAGAAAATGTCAGATCATTTATATCTATTCATTAAGCATATACTTGGAGAAATCATCTAGGAGTACTTTTTAGTCTTATATGTGTTGCTCTATGCTCTGGAAAATAAAGAAGCTACTTTTCTTAAAATATTTTGAGTAACTCGGCCTCTTCTAATCTCTCATCATCTTTCAATAGTTGCAATGAATTAGTGAGACTTTACTTGCTTCATTTAAGTACTAATGATATATGTTTAAATCAAATTTTGATCGTTATTAGGAGGAAATAATGTAAAGCAAGGTGGTTAGTTACCCTTCTGAATAAAATTAGAGATTGGTGTCTGAGGGGAAAGGGAAATAAGAAAAGTTTATAGAATCTAAAGTCTACATTGATGCAGTATAAAATACGTCATCTAAAGGGGATGAACATAAAAACTGGCCAGCACCTGGAGGCCTCCAATTTTTAAAAAAATATTTTTATTGATTTCAGAGAGGAAGGGAGAGGGAGAGAGGGATAGAAACATCAACAATAAGAGGATCATTGATCGGATGCCTCCTGCATGCTCCCTACTGGGGATCGAGCCCACAACCCGGGCATGTGCCTTGACCAGGAATTGAACCACGACCTCCTGGTTTATAGGTTGACCCTCAACCACTGAGTCACACCAGCCCAGCCAATTTTTAAGCTTTTCAAAAATCAAAATGGACTTTTGTCAGTTAGTGTTTTTATTCCCCTCACTTGTACCATTTCAGCCTGGCTCTCGTTAGATTTTCACCAGCGTTGGTTCAGGAGAGCTAAGGAGTGGTACACCTATGACAATTGTTTGTGTCCCCTGCTTTTCCCGACACCCAGTGAATGGCAGCACACCTTGAGCAGAGCCAGACCTTGCTTCCGTGTCTGTCATATCATGGTTGCAGCTTCAGGGGTTGGGCTCTCATTCCTTTTGACCACTGAGACATCTGCAAGAAAACCCAGGGCCCAACAGATCACGGTTGAAACTAGCAAACTAATAACTTAAGATCATGTGTTTTCAGGTGTTCTGGGAAGCGTAGACCCCATCCTATGCCAGTAGCAGCTTCTCAGTTTATTATGCTGACATTTACCTGAGAGGCCCACTTGCTGGGAGATCAGTCAGCCAGGGCAGTGATCGGCAAACTGCGGCTCGCGAGCCACATGCAGCTCTTTGGCCCCTTGAGTGTGGCCACGAAGTTTCAATCGCACTGTACGTGCGCGCCCGCACGTGGTATTTTGTGGAAGAGCCACACTCAAGGGGCCGCAGTTTGCCGACCACTGAGCCAGGGGAATGTTCTCCACTTGATTATTATTAGTAATGATAACTAATGTTGCTTTGCTTACTAAATTCTTTGCTAATTAAAATATTAAAAGTACTTTTTGAGTACTTATTTTAATATTCAAAAGAAGTATTGTTAGTTCTCATTTATCATGAGGACTTTATAGATTAGAGAGGTTAAATGGATGGATTAAAAATCACCCAGCTAGTAAATAAGGTCAGGATTTGAACTCAAGCCTACACTTAAACTCAGAATGTTAGAGAAGCATTTGCAATCACTGGTCAGTTAGCTTTAAGTATATATGACCTGAATATATTTAGACCTCTGGGTATAGTATGATGGTTACATATATTAAGATGAGTAGTACCTACATTTTATTTTATTTTATTTATTTTTTTAAATTTTGTTTTATTGATTAAAGTATTACGAAGAGTATTACATATGTCTCCTTTTTTCCCCCCTTGACATTCCTCCGGCCTCCCCTACCCCCCAGTGTCTTATGCCAAGAGGGGCCTCTGCTCTGGGCCCTGTTCTGGCTGTCCACTGATCACCTCTCCACCCCTCACCTTCTAGATCACACTCTGGAAACCCAGGGCCATGGACTTTGCTGCCCACATGGCACTGGGTGTACATCTAGGCACCGCATAGGCCTCCTCCCCAATCCGTTCTCCTGAGGGCTAACCATGTCGGCAGTGTACACGGCCCTGAAATCCAGGGGGAGCTAGGGGCAGCTGTTTGTGAGGGGGATGGATGGGGGTATGAGTTGTGTGGGCTTGCATATCCACACATATATTCACAATACCCCTCATGGTATAGGACAGACATTGGAATGGACAGAAGGGGGCCAGGCGGGCAGCTCTCCTGTGCTGGAACGTTCTGGCACAATATTCCAAATTATTACTAAATTCAAACATGGCCTTCCAGGTCATCATGAAAGTATATTTGTCAAGGTAGTATCAAAGTTTGCTATGAGACCTCACAGCGTATGGCATTAAAGTATTTAGGCAGATGGTCTATGGCCTCCATTTGTACTCTCACCCAGAGCTCTGTAAATACTAAGGGGTAGCAGGTGGCATCTGATGTGCTTGCTTTCAAACTTTGCCACTTTTAAGAGGGTTCAAGTTTAAATAATTTCCAACAATAGCTTATCTTTCTTTGTTTTCTTTTTTCAATGAAGTGTTTCCACAACTCTATTTCCACATGTTACGTCAGAGAAGAAAGGTGCTTCATGGAGAGGTGATTGTAGAAAAGGATGATTAAATGACCTCTACAAACAAGGTGCTTTTTCCAGAATAACCAGGATTACTTGAGTCCAAGTTTTAATAACAAGAATAAACAACTTCATGAAATACTACAAATTGTATTATTTCTTCAAATATAACTTGAGACACGTGGTGTTTGCCAATATTTGTCTTCACACTGTGCCAGGTCCATATCTACAAGAACTATGCAAGTATTTATCAACGCCTGGGTAGGCGATCATCATTAAGAAAATAGTCAGTGTATTATTTGCAAAAAAACCCTTTTGTTAGGTTTTTTTTTTAGTTTCACTAAATTGTTTTGCAACGTATGCTCAAAGCTTTAAAAACCAATATTTAGAAATTAGTTTAGTAATTTAACATTATATTTCTACCAGTAATAATTTATGTGATATTTGTAAATGAAAGTAAATACAGAGTTATAATAGCTTATTAATAATGTATTGGTGTTTCTTGAAACCAAGAGCTATTTTTTCAAGTTATAAGGGAGCATTTTGACTAATAACAGTTTTTGGAAGCATGGATATACTTTACTGTCGTGAGACTTTTGATATAAATGTCACAATTGGAAAATATTATTTGAAAATATGTCTACGCCATTGAAATTACTTACACTACTAAGCAAATTTATTTTTATTTGAAATAGCCATTCAAAGATAACCTTTTCAACTCTAAAGATTTTAAAGGATTAGAAACAACATAAGTATATACTTTGCCTCCCTTATTAAAAAATAAAGACATTAGGTCTGATCATAACATTACATTTGGAACTCTGGCTGAGAAAGGCTGCTCTATTCCATGGAATCGTCTAATAAAAATCATGTTATAATAACATTTTTGAGGTACTGAGGTAAGAAGTTTTGGGCTATGGCCTGAAACAGACTCATTTTATCTGAATTGCACTGGAAAGCAAGTCTTATAGTAAAGCTCTCTGTGTGTTTAATAGAATGATACACTGAAAAATACACTTTTATACTGTTTTAATTCTAAAGTAGGTCCTTTAAAAATTTTCCTCCTTCTGTTAAGATATGCTGCTTAGTCAAGTAAACTAACCCAGTTTAGAGAGAACACTAAATATGTGACTTAAAAAGAAAAGGAACTTTTGCCTACCATAATATATAGGCATAATTTTGGCTTGAAATGTTGTTATTGCTTGTGTTTACATCAACATGTAACATTACACTTCAAAATTTTGTTACCACTTCCTTTTCAAATGATTTCACGTGATTTGTAGTTCAGAATAGTTTTGCAAACTCTCATTTTAGATAACTTGAATTTTATAAGGTGCTATTTCTTTTATTACATTATATTGTAATATTTCCTGTGCAGCTGAATGTTTTAATGAGCAATTATGTATTAGGTTACTAATTCTCAAAATGCTGATGTACATTCTCTGCTTACATGGCTTGATCAGTTTTCATTTTGAATTTTTATATGGAAGAGATTTTCAGGGAGATTTTATCTTTGGTAATATAGTATAAAACGTTCACATATTTATCTTGTTAGATTCCTGTCTTATGAAAAATACTTCAAATCCTTTTCCTGAAATTTGTATTAATTCAACTCATGCTTCCTTTGAGCAACTGTACTACTCTTTTTACCCTCCCCCCTTAAGTTGTGGAATATCCTGAAGTAGAAATTGTGATTAACTTTAATTAGAAATGAAAATGCCCCTCGTGCACTGCTGGTGGGAATGCAGATTGGTGGGGCCACTGTGGAAAACAGTATGGAGTTACCTCAAAAATTAAAAATGGAACTGCCTTATGACCCAGCAATTCCACTTCTGGAAATATGTCTGAAGAAACCCCAAAACACTAATTCGAAAGACTTAAGTAGAAATTGTGATTAACTTTAATTAGAAATGAAAATGCCCCTCGTGCACTGCTGGTGGGAATGCAGATTGGTGGAGCCACTGTGGAAAACAGTATGGAGTTACCTCAAAAATTAAAAATGGAACTGCCTTATGACCCAGCAATTCCACTTCTGGAAATATATCTGAAGAAACCCCAAAACACTAATTCGAAAGGCTTTATGCACCCCTATGTTCATTGCAATATTATTTACAACAATAGCCAAGATTTGGAAGCAGCTAAGTGCCCATCAGTAGATGAGTGGATAAAAAAGCTGTGGTATATTCACATAATGGAATACTACTTGGCCGTAAAAAAGAAGGAAATCTTACCTTTTGTGACAGCATGGATGGACCTAGAGAGTAATAAACGAAATAAGCCAGTCAGAGAAAGACAAGTGCCATATGATTTCACGTATATATGGAATCTAACAAATAAAATAAACTAACAAACAGAAACAGACTAACAGCTATCAGAGGGGTAGGGGTTGGGAGGCTGGGTGAAAAAGGTGAAAGGATTAAGCAAAAAAAACCCCAAACATGCACACACACACACACACACACACACACACCCCAATATGGTGATTACCAGAGGGAAAAGGGGTGGAGGGAGGTAGAAGAGGGTGATGGGGGGATAAATGGTAATGGAAGGAGACTTGACTTGGGGTGGTGAGCACACAATTCAATGTACAGATGATGTATATAGAGTTTTACACCTGAATAAATGCCACCCTTATAAATAAAATAAAATTAAAAACTAAAAGTACAAACTCACAGAGATCAGGACATATCTTACACTAAATCTGTATGCCCACACTGCAGTATGTGTAAAGGTATTCGATAAATTCATATGGAATGATAATGCATCAAACTCTTCAGTGACCTATGGTAATATACTCAAAGTATGCATAAATACTAGTATGCATAACTTCAGTTTATCTTCAGTATCTCCTATTTCAACTAATTCTAAACCATTCTGTGTAGAAAATAAAGTGCTTAAATGGTACTTTGATTTAAAGAAGGGAAAGTATTTGAAAGCCCTTTGCACATGTTTCCTGTGGACTGTACCTTTTTTTGGATTGCTTCTGAAGTCACCATAAGTGTTGAGTCAGGGCTTGAATCAAGTAGAATGTGAATTCAGTCCTGTAGACATGTGTCAACAAATTTTAATACTAGCAACTTTCTATTGGCTTGGTGACATTCTTTCAAATTCTGGTTTTAAAATTTTAATAACTTTATAGCTTGATGTATTATATAATATATACAATGTCTTATTTTTCATGGTCTTAATTTGATATTAATACAGCAACATCTCTGCTAGGTTGTAGCTTCATAAAAACAGCATGTCAAAATAAATATTTAAAACTTCATTTTCACCAAAAGCTTTTGTGACTTGATTTCTGTTGATTTTAAGAAACATTATTTTTGCATCTTTAGATTCATAAGCATCTAATTATCATTCAACTCTTATTGTTTCTAATGATATATTGCAAATGATATGAAATTATGTAATAATACTTTTCCCCTGCCACAAATATTTATTTTGTGCCCACTGTGTGTCAAATACTGTTGTAGGGAATTACCATCTTCCTCCTGTTATACCTTTCTCTGCTCAAATCTTTGACATATTTACCAGGTTAAATTGGTTAGGAAATCACATTGCAAAATAATTATCTATGCTTTAACAAAATATAGTGCATTGGTAATCTGATGGTTGCAGGGTTCTTTGTTATTTATATATGTACTAGAGGCCCGGTGCACAAAAATTTGTGCACTCGGGGGTCCCTCAGCCCAGCCTGTGCCCTCTCGCAGTCTGGGACCCCTCGGGGCACCAAATTCTCTGAGTATTAGGTTTTATGTTGGTAAAATAAGTGTATGCATTATGCTCTTCCAAGAGTAATTTTTTGGGTGCATACATTTTTTAAAAGTGCTTAAATGTGGAGATAGCATATCAGTTTGGATTGTTAAACACTATCAACGTTGCATTTTTTTGTCCTCTGAATGTTTTGTATATTATATGCCATTTTAAAAGTTTGAATATATTAGTACAAATTTTAAACAGAAAAGTATAGTAGTGACATCAGTTAAACCCAGCCTTTGTTTTAAGAATTCTTCAGCTTCTTTTAACAGATTATTCTCATTTCATTGTGAGTAACAAGTCTGAGTTGGATACCTCATTTTTAATGACCAGGCTTTTTAGGAAAGAAAAATTGTAGACACTGTCATTCGGCACCAAGTATACAAAAGCTCTGGAATACCTCAAGTTTCAGTTACGGCCTTCTAATTTTGAGCTCTTCACAGAGATGACAGAGTCTATTCTTTCCAGAGGGTTCTGCCTTCCACTGCCGCCTCCTCTGCCCATGGTCCTTGTCACTCTGTCAGTTCCTCCTTTGCTAAATTTAAAACTGAATAATGAGGTCACCCACAGGGCCCACTTTTAGGACGTTAGCAGGCTGAGACTTAAAAAATGTTCAAACTGCATCTCAAATTCAATTCTTATGATAGAAATATGACACTTGGGATAAAAGTAAGAATGGCTGGTCTGGAATTTCATATCACATTTTAATAAGGAGTGTATCTCATGGTATTTTCATTTTGAGAGAATTTTTGTTAAGCGGTAGAGCAGGTCTGATTTTTACTTGGGTAACTTCTCTTTGAACAGAACATTTAAATGGATTGGAGGCTTATTTGCTTTTTCTTTTATGGTATGAGGGGCTACACATTTCTTAAAAAGAAGGATATGGATACATTATTTCTTGGGGTTTTATTTAAATTGCTGTTGTACTTTTGGAAAATATTTCATCTTACATTTAAAAAGTCTGATTGTGCATCTTGGTAATATCCTAATTTTATAGGCACAATAAGAAAAAAAATGACTTTTCAGAAGTGATATTGAACCACATAAAGGCAATATGAGCTTTTCTCTTTAGGTTGTATCAAAAGACAAGATCTATAGTTCAGGCGTGTATATTTAATGGATTCAACAATTAGCTCCATTTGATCAGCCATTGTAGGGAAACACTAACTGTGTTGCTTTTCAGAAATGCAAGAGGCTTAAGTTAATGGATTTCTGCTTAAGTTTTACGTTTGACTTTAAAAGATGTAAAACCCAACTGTTGTCAGGGTTGAATGCTTATGAAATATTGTAAGTTGTCTGAAACCCCTTTAAGTTAAGACAAAGATGAAAATATGGCTTATTTCATTTTAGTTTATATGACAACTCCTAATATAACACTCCCCTCTAAATGTGGTACCTCAAGTAGCAATACCAAGGTCTAGAATAAAATACTCTAGACTTGGTATGTAATAAAGTTAAATATATTATTATTTTGTGTGTACTTAAGGAGATGCATTAATATGCTTGAGTTTCCTTTGAGAGTATATTACCATCTTTATGGGATTTGACTCTGCATTCATCTTTTTGGATGATGAAAGCCATTTTTTTTATGTTTCTGTTTAAGTACAGAGTTATAGTTAATTTAACTCAACAATTATTTTGTATTGATTGAATGGAAAAAACCTTAGAGCTTACCACACATGTAATATGTGATATGTGTGTATTTATATCTACAAAACAAGTAGAAATTTACTAACTTGATGAAGATCAAGAATTTAGTTCCATAAGTAGAAATCAGGTAACCTAATTTAAAATTTAATGTTTTTTTTCATTAATTTTTTAGCTAACAATATTATTATTGCATCTACATTTATTGACATTTAATGTGAGCTAGGCATTTTACTATACAACATGATATTAAGTGGTATTTTTTGTTTTATCTAACATTAATTTGCTATTCACATTTATGCAAGGTTTGTTTAAAAGGAATATAGACTGGTTAATCAATCAGCACCAAGATCTACTACATATGAGAGAAGGCTAAAGAGCTAGTAGAAGGCCTTTTCATTGATTTATATGAATAGAGAATGCTAAGCATTTTGCTTTCTCTTTTCATTCCTGCACTCAGCTCTAACTCCAAGCCAAGTGAGATGGCATCAAGAGAACTCTTTGAGCCTAGCTGGCATGGCTCAGTGGTTGACCTATAAACCAGGAGTTCACGGTTCAATTCCTGGTCAGGGCACATGCCTGGGTTGCAGGCTGGATCCCCAGAGTGGGGCATACAGGAGGCAGCCAATCAATGATTCTCTCTCATCATTGATGTTTCTCTCTCCCTTCCTCTCTGAAATCAATAAAAATATATTTTTAAAAAAGGATAAAAAAATTTTTGTCATCATTTAAAAATAACTATAAAAAGCAGCATTTAAAATATTTTGTAAACGAATGTGCAAAAGGTAGAGATATTTTTATTTAACATGTAGATATGGAATATACATATAATTGATAGGATAAAAATATGAGTAACACAGTTACGAAAGCATTAAATGGAATTGAAAGTACAATTTCTTCATATTTTTAGGCTAAATTTATAAAACATTTTAAATAGATAATTCAAAACAGCTTAAATATATAACCTAAAAGTTTTAGCTTTTTTTTTTAGTGTTCTTGTA
>NW_005353506.1:633347-637626 GCF_000412655.1 Myotis brandtii | reverse complement strand
CTCTCTGAAATCAATAAAAATATATTTTTAAAAAAGGATAAAAAAATTTTTGTCATCATTTAAAAATAACTATAAAAAGCAGCATTTAAAATATTTTGTAAACGAATGTGCAAAAGGTAGAGATATTTTTATTTAACATGTAGATATGGAATATACATATAATTGATAGGATAAAAATATGAGTAACACAGTTATGAAAGCCTTAAATGGAATTGAAAGTACAATTTCTTCATATTTTTAGGCTAAATTTATAAAACATCTTAAATAGATAATTCAAAACAGCTTAAATATATAACCTAAAAGTTTTAGCTTTTTTTTTAGTGTTCTTGTAACAACTTTTAAAAATATATTTATCACCTGGCCAGCGTGGCCCAGTGGTTGAGCTTCAACCTATGTACCAGGAGGTCTTGGTTTGATTCCTGGTGAGGGCACATGCCTGGATTATGGGTTCAATCCCCAATGAGGGGCATGCAGGAGGCAGCCAGTCAATGATTCTCTCTCATCATTTATGTTTCTATCTCTCCCTCTGCCTTTCTCTCTGAAATCAATAAAAATATATTTTCAAAAAACATCTATCAATTTTTTAGAAGTATTTTTTCATTGATTTCAGAGGAGAGGGGGAGAGGGATAGAACTATAGATTGGCTGCCTCTTGCACGTCCCCTACTGGGGATTGAGCCCGAAACCAGGTATGTGCCCTGACCAGGAATTAAACCAGCGACCTCCCGGTGCATGGGACGACAACCAAGCAACAGAGCTAGACAGGCCAGGCCACTTTTCTATTTGAAACCTAAAGAAAGGCTGCAAAAATGTAGAAAGCCTTCACTTGAATTCCCCACATGTTACCATTTTGTTTGATTTGCTGTTGTTTTCTCGCCATATGTATTTATAATATTTTGTGAATCATTTGAGAGAAGTTGAAAACATTAACCCCTAATTGCTTCAGTGCATATTTCCTAAGAATAAGGACATTTTCTGACATAGCCACAGTACAGTGATCAAAATCAGGAAATTAATATTGATAGAATCCGTTTAAGCCACAGGGTTTGTTTAAATCTCATCAGCATGATGTTCTGAGCACGTGTATGTTCTGGGACCAGGTCCAATCCAGGTCAGGCATTACATTCAGTTTTCATCTCCTTTAGCCTGGAGCTGATCCTTGCTGTTTTCTTAGTGTTTCATGACTGACATTTCAACAGAACCAGGCAGGTATTTTATAGAAAATCCCTCCATTCAGATTTGTTTGATGTCTCATCATTAGATTTAATTCACTCCTGAGCAGGAATTTGATTTGTCCCACTTACTAATGATACTAATTTTGATGTTTTAGGGTTTGTGTTTTTTAATATTTTTAAAAAATATTTTTGTTGCAGAGCAACACATAGATATCTTGCAAGTAGAAGGCCTTTTGGCTTAATTCATCGGAGTTTGACTTTGACATATGGCACTGGGATTTTTATTTTTTACCTGAATATGCCTGTGCTCTGATACATGAAAATGAATGTCTTTTTAAATGCTTAAAAAGTAGTAAATCCTTTTACACATGCAATTTGCAAGCATATTATTAACTTACCTTTATATTGGTTTTTATGCTGCTGGATTATAAAACTCTGTGTAATTAATACACTTTGGTTTTGCTTTATAATTCATAACTACAGCATTCTGTTCTACATTATTATATACCCTTACCATAGTATTCTGCTTTACTAAAATGATATATAATGCATGATTGAAATTCCTGTAAAAATACATTTCTTGATTGATAATGGTGTGTTAGCCCTATAAATACATATGTTAATTTGTTTTTATTGATTTTTAGATAGAGAAAGGGAGAGAGAGAAACATTGATTGGCTGCCTCCTGCTTACTGGGGATCAAGCCAGCAACCTGGGCATGTCCCCTGACTGAGAATCAAACCAGTGACCTCTTGATGCCCAATCCACTGAGCCACACCAGCTGGGCCTTACCCCTATATTTTTATATGCAATTTGTAATTTTATATGCAATTTGTACAATTTGAAAATTCAAAATTATTCTTAAGTCCACTTAACACTTTGTGGTTTTAGGGTACATTGAGGACAATGACTGTACAACAATTATTTTCAGACTGCAGCTTTTATGAGTCATCTGAGGACCCAGAGTCCCTCCCTTAGAGATTTTGCATCAGTGGCTGTGGGGCTGTGAACTCCTCATCTTTGGCAAGGTGCTGGGCAGTTCTGATGCAGGCAGCTTAGTTGTTTCACTACCCTTTGAGAAACACTGCAATAGTGAAATATCAGGGTGGAAGGACATGAATTTTTCCAAATCCCATATTCAATGTACATACAGAACTGAAAAAAAAATCAGCATTCCTATGTCATTATAATTAAAATGGAAATTTTAAGTTTATAAAAATGAAAAACTTGGTATTTACAAATATGAAGTAGTAAGACATTTTGTATGTGTTTTTATAGCCATACAATTGATCTGTTCATTCACTTAAGTAATGTAGAGCATAAGACAGGTGACAGTAGTAAAATCCAGATTAATAGTCAGGTTTTTTGTTGTGCTGAATTTAATGACATGAAATAAATGGGACAGCATTATAATTAGAAACTGTTAAAAGATTTTTCTTTAGTAGTATTGTTAATTGAACAGAACCTCTAGTGGTTTTTTTTTTAATAAAACATTTTAGGAATAAATTCAACATTGTGGAAAACATACATGGTCCAGTTTTTGAGAAATCTGCATGACAGGAAGTAATTATAATTTGCCTGAATGATTTTTAATTGAATCCTAAATTGACTAAAATAGGTCTGTGGCAAAATAGATATGTTCAGAAGCTGTTTTTTTTAGTTAAACTTTAATTGAAATTTATTAAATCCCTTAGAACAGAAATAAATTTTATGAATAGAGGAAATGAAAAATTACCTTAAGTGTACTTGAGAAAAAAAATAGACTTTAAAACAATTTTCACCCAGGAGAATGTACATTTTTAAGCCTCAGATATTAAATTATTTTCAAAACTTAATTTACAACTTAATTTATAACCTGCATATTTGCTTCAAAATCTGGTGTTACTTTTTTGTTTCAATTCCAAAATCAGCATATATGAGATAATGTATATAGAAACTGAATTTGCAGCATTCAAAGCATACATATTTTTATGAAAATATTTTGGAAAGTTCAGAATTTATAGAGGAGTTGAGATTTTAGTAATCAGTATGAACTACACAGTGTGTTAAATAGTGAAAGTTAAATATGTGCATGGCTAGAAAAAAGGCTTTAATGGTTATATTTTGAAAATACTGGTTATTTTACAGGTTGAACATGTTCATAGTTGTGAAGGATTTTTGGCCCTGGAAAATTCCTAGTTGTTTATTATGCTAGGGGATGAACTGCTTTATGTAAATGCATTCATATAGTTTTTTGAGAAAGCATTTAAAAAGTATTTTCTGTGAATTAACTTTACATGCACATATACTTTGCAAGCACGCGTTGAGTTTTCTTACTTTAAAATATGGTTTCTGTTGGGTAAACATTAAGAGAAGATAAGAAATTACCACATTTATTTAAAAGTTTTGTGGAATTAGGTCTGAGCTGTTTGTTTAGTACCAAGTCTAGTTTGTAGTGAAATTAAATAGATTAAAGCTATAAATATTTCTTTAGTGGTAAAGAGTAAATGGATTTATTTATTGGCAAATACTAGCAAAATAAAAATTATAAAGTATATGTTAGGATATCAATATTATTAGACTGATGATACATATATAAATTCTGTCTCATCAGTCACATTCATTGGTGGAATGGTGACATGTGTAATGAATGGTTAAGGACTGGGGCCTGGGAGTGACACTTGTACTAATTTGGGAAAAAGTACTTAACTTTCTTCAGCTTGAAGATCCCTCATCTGTAACATGGGGTAAGAAGTTGTCTGAGTTGCAAATGGGATAACATCTATAATTATGTAGCACAGAGCTTGTCAAATATATGTACATACTAAATGTTAGCTATTAATGACATTTTTTGCTTTTAATGATTTTATAACAACTATATTGTGCCAGGTGGAATTTCAAAAGTCATACCAAACCCACTATTTCTTGAGTAGAATTTTTTAAAAATATATTTTTTATTGATTTCAGAGAGGAAGGGAGAGGAAGAGAGAGATAGAAACATAATGATGAGAGAGAATCATTGATCAGCTGCCTCTTTCCTGGCCCCCACTGGGGGAGCCCACAACAACCAGGGCATGATCCCTGATCCATGAATCGATCAAATCAGGGCTCTTTTTTTTTTTTTTTT
>NW_005353506.1:629768-633052 GCF_000412655.1 Myotis brandtii | reverse complement strand
TCTATCAGCCAGACCTCAGCAGCAAGCTCACCTACTGGTTGGAGCGTCTTCCCCCTGGTGGTCAGTGCACGTCATAGCGACTGGTCAACCAGCCAACTGTCTTCCCCCTGGTGGTCAGTGCATGTCATAGCAAGAGGTTGAGTGACCTTAGCATATCATTAGCGTATTACCCTTTGATTGGTTGAATGGACGACCAGGCACTTAGCATATTAGGCTTTTATTATATAGGATCATTTTCTTTTCCTACATTTTTTTTAACTTTGATCTGTTGGATTGCTTCTATTGAACTATTTTTCTTGAATTGGAAGACTGTAGTCTCATTTGGTAGTAGAATAGTGGAAAGCGGCTACCTATAAATTGTTCTCCTTTAGGATATGTGTGGTATCCTGATGGTCGTGCCTTCTGATAGTGTTTCCAACAAGGCAGAGGCTTCCGCGAGAAACTCTCCAGCCAGCCTGGCCCCCTGGCAGGGCTGGTGGTGAAGAAAGAGGGGGCTCACAGCCCCTGATAGGAGCGTCAGGGATGGGAGGACATGACCACTATCATTACAACAGATCCTTTTAGAGAATTCCATTGTGTCAGCATGATATTAATAATTTTTATGTTTGTTGTTAATAGAAGAATATAAAGCTTTATAGGGTTCTCAAATGAAGAATTCCTTAATCAGAATATGATGAAATAATTTTATTCGGAAATGTCTCATTAATCTGCAATTGTTAGCAATAAGATGACTTTTCAAAAAACTTAAGTTCATCTTATGTCCCCATTTAAAAAAAATAGATGTACATCTCTGTTATCTTAGATGGTGTGAAAAATATAGATAATAAGTTATCTTCTATTGTTTTTAATAGAAGATAAACTAGATGACCAAACTAGCAGACCAAATTGGCTAGAATTGACTGAAGTCATATGGCCCAGATGTTATGGTTTCAGATGAGGTGAGTTCACTGGTTTTAGAAGGAACATTGCAGCTTCTTTTGGCTGATCAAAAAGGTCAAAATTAAAACAATATAGAATGACACAGGGTAAAACATGTAAGTTTCTCTTCACTTGTTCCATTTTTTCCAATACTAGCATTAATAACAGCTTGGAATCTTCAGACCTTTATAAAACACACATTCATCCTTTCTATTTTTGTTTGCACACACAAAAAGAGTTAATTAAATGGAAATAATCTATACATACTTTATACAATTTTGCACAATGTCTTGGAGATTCATGCATGTACATATATTGCATGTTATGTCTTGTATTTCTCTGTTGATGGACATTTTTGTTTACAATCTATAATTATAACCATGTCATAATAAAGTAGTAATGATAATAATAGTAATATCAACTGGTAACATTTATTGAAAGTTAGTATGTATCAGGCATGTGCTAATTTATCTCATTTATAATTAACAACCAAATAAAGTATACACTATTAAAATAAACATTTTATCAGTGAAGGCTTTTAATTTCATAAAGGTTAGCAACAGGCCCAAGTACATCGTTTCATTCCAAGTACATTGTTTACAGTTGTATGCATGTAAGAGATTTGTATGTGTAAGATTGTCAGGTGAAAGGGAATATTTCACCATTTTTAATTCTGCTAAATTGTGTTCCAAAAAGCTTTATCAATTCAAACTTAACATCAAGGTGTGGGAGCACCTGTTTTCTTATATTGTTACACTAAATAGTGTAAATCTTTTAACTTTTCCAACTTGTACTTACCTGATTATTAAAATTGAACATATTTTATGCTTATTGGTTATTTGTATTTTTTCTGTGAATTGCCTTTTCGTATTGTTTTCCCACAATTCTGTGGAATTGTTAGTCTTTTTTATTGCTTTGACATATAATATACGTTGTATTCATGTATGCATATGCTTTGACATATATGTTTCCACCAAGTGCTTATGTTTAGCTTTGTTTATGATGGCTTTTGTCTTACAGAAGATTTAAATTATGTACCAAATTGCTGATTTTTTCCTTGACTTTATAGTTTGCTTAAAAAGACTTAGTTACCTCAAAATATTAATTACATTTTCTTTTATTCCTATATTTTTTATGGGTTGTGTAACTTTCTTTTCATTTGAAATGTTGAGTGTTGCAGTATAGGGTAGGGGTCTATTTATTTTTTACCTGCATGAATTCCATATTTTTCTAGCAGTATTCATTGAACGCAGCTTTTCTCTCACTGAAGTGAAATGCTGCCTGTGATGTGTGTCAGGGGGACCTTTCATTCCAAAGTTACTTGAATGTACAATTATTATGAGACAAAGGAAAAGATTCTTGGACTTGTCACAGGTGTAGGGGACTTTTGTGTTTCATTTCCCATTCTTTCCTCTATTTTTTTGTCTCCAAGTCTCTTCAAATACAAGCACGAATCTGCTTTCACTTGGAATGGAAATATTTGTTGGGTGATGGTGTGTTTTGTGTGGCAACTTATGGAGAGTGATGCTATCAGTTTGGAATGCCTGGGGCACACACCTGGGCCCCTACTACCCTGCCCAGAGCCACTGTTGTGGCTGGACCAGCCCTTGAGGTGGTTCTTATTATGATTCCAAGTTGCCTCCCAGCAACAACCACTAGGGAAGTTTGATAAAACAAAGTTCATTACTCAGGCCCTGGAGGCAGGAAGGTCATGCATAAAGAGAGAGAGCCCGAACCAAGGGTTCTTCCTAGAACCCTAGGATTTTGAGGGTTTACTCTTCATTGGTGAGTTTAAAACAAACAGGAATGAAAAGCACGGGAAAGGGAAAGCAAGTTGTCAAACGGTCAGTTATCTGAGTCACCTAGGGCTTGATAAAAAGGGGAACTTCATGGGTGGGGTGGCATGTTGTGTAGCTGGACAGGTGTTTATACAAGATGGATGTCTTTGAAATGGGAGCCTCAGCAATCAAAAGCTTAATGTCATCCACTTACATGACAATCAGAACTAATTGTAGGAAAAATCCATTAAAGATCTACCTTTTGATTATTTTTTCTTCTTATAAGGGCAGATCTATTCCACATATATTCTAAAATTTCTTATCTTGTGATGGACTGTGTAGAAATCCTTTAGTGGGACAAATAGCATTTTAATGTAGAACTAGCAATATAGTAGAAGTTTCTTTTCTTTTTTTTTAATTAAATCTTTATTGTTCAGGTTACATTTGTTCCTCTTTTTTTCCCCCCCATAACTCCCCTCCTCCCAGTTCCCGCCCCACCCTCCGCCCTCACTCCCCACCCACTGTCCTCATCCATAGGTGCACGATTTTTGTCCAGTTTCTTCCCGCATCTCCCATTCCCCTTTCCCC
>NW_005353506.1:626763-629280 GCF_000412655.1 Myotis brandtii | reverse complement strand
TGCTGCTCATGTGATGTCAGCTCATCACCTGGGGACTCGGGGGATGGGGGTGGGGTAAAAAAGTCGTGCTGGTCCCGAGATACTTAAACTATCAAAAATGCTTGCTTATAGATGCCCTGTCCCTGATGAGGAGAATAAAAGGGATTTCCTTAATGTAATAACTAGTATCTACAAACAGCCTAGTGCCTGTTTCCCTTGTCACAAGACAAATGTGTTCACTGGTACATTTTCAGTTCCACCTTATTCTGGGGGAGTGCATAAGGATGAGGAAGAAAGACACAAAACTGTCATTATTCACAGATGATATTGCAAAAATTCAGACATCAAATAAGGCATTCCTGATGATCAGAAATAAAGAAGTGATAGTTGTAATAAAGATTGCAGAAATAGAAATGTCAGTGACAAAATGAAAGGTGGTTTGTGATGGAGAATTCTAGTTGTCTTCCAAATCTGCTCTCCACTTTGATAGTAATGGAGCCCTGGAGTGACAACTTGGCACTGAAAATAAGGATATTTTCCAGTCTCCCTTACTGCGAGGCGTGGCCGTGTGACTAAGTTCTAGGAAATGGAATGTGAGTGGAAGTGACACATGCAGCTTCCAGTAAGCCCGCTCTTAACAGAATGTGGCTGTGGTGGCAGTGATCCATCTTGGAGCATGATGGATCGTGGGCCTCCCTGGGAATAGTGGGGCAACGGGAAAAAGGAGCAGGATCTCTACCACCAGGGAGCAGCCTCGGGGCTGCTGAATACAGCTGTGCGGTTGTCGGTCTTCTTAGCACAGCAGGCACCATTCCCACAGCCCACCGTGTGGATGGGTCCCCATGGGCTGGTGCACTGCACATCTCATGGGAGTCCAGAGCCACCTGCAAAGGCAGGCTGGACTGGAGGAGCAAGTCTCGGCAAGCTTATACCTGGACTGTTTAAACTACTGTCACTCTGAATCTGGCTTATAGCTTCTGAACCCAAATTACAAGTAATACAGGATTCAGAATTAGGAATAGGCTACAGTGTCCTTGAGCAAAGAAACGAAGTCACATGGAGTAGTCAACCAAGGGGCAAGATGAATGTCACGTTTGTTGAGTGAATGCTATGTGCAAGGCTCTGTGGTAAGAGCTGGTGGCACATAAAGGACAGTTCCTGCCCTCCAGGAACTTAAAGTCTAGTGGGAGGGAAAACTCATTTATAAGTACCAATAACTTAAGGGAATATATCTTTCTAGGAATTTTTCATCTATGAAGAAAAATATAAACCAATAATTTTAATACATGGGGGTGCATGAGTGTGGCTCTGCGGGTAGCAGCCTAGCAGGAAAAGATATTTATACCAACAATATTGATGTAAGGCAGTGAGGGGGGCATGTATTGGAGGCACTCAAGAGTGTGGCTCTGCGGGTAGCAGCCTAGCAGGAAAAGACATTTATACCAATAATATTGATGTAAGGCAGTGAGGGGGGGGGGTGTGTGTATTGGAGGCACTCAGGATATTAAACAGAATATCCAGCTAGCCTCAAGTTTCCAAATCACAACATTCATCAGTTTTCCTCTCAGATATCCTTAAGGTAGGAGGCACTAATTTATCTATTTCAGTGCCCTTAGACACCTGGCTTTCTGCAGCACATAAGCTATTTGCCTAGTGTGTTTTAAAGGATTTTTTTCAGTAAAGAAAAAGAAAAATCAATATTTTTTTATTTGCACACAAAAATGAAAACATACTTGGCCTCAGAGGAACAAAATATCTAATCTATTTCACAATGTTTTCTAAATATTTCTCCAGAGAGGCTTATATTTATGAAGAGTATTTGAACATGACCTTTAAAATACATTGTTTAGGTGAAGTTGTTGTTCTGAACAGACTACAATAATAATAACAGACTACAATAACAGACTACTATAAAAGAAAATGCACTTAAAAATAATGTGTGTTTGTACTGGTAATGCGTGGAGATCAACCAAATTCTGCAAATCTTTTTTTCAAAATTAAGACTGTTCTCATTGCAGTAGCAATTTTCTATTTAAACCTACTATGAATATTTATTGACAATCTATTCTGAGCACTATGCTGCTGAGAACTGTAGAGATGTGGTTAATAAACAAATTCTGCATTCTCACACAGTAGGCCACTGTCCAAGAGGAGATATAGAAACATCTACACTAATAAAAGAGAAACATGGTAATTAGTGTACAACCACTACCCTTCCTATTGGCTAATCAGCATATCCTTATGCAAATTAACTGTCAGCCAAGATGGCAGCCGGCAGCCATGCACTGAAGCGAACAGGGAGGCTTGCTTGCTCCAGTGACGGCGGACTCCAACGTTCCCCGCCTGACTTGCAGGCCTCTCAGCTGCAACTCTAAGCAACTATGTAACAAATATAGAAGCTAAACAAAATCCTAGAAACCGGCTTTCAGTCAGCCGGGCTTCAGCCAGCCGGACCGAAACATTGTATCAAATACAGAAGGTAAAGGCCAGAAACCTGCTTTCAGCAGCGAGGCCTCAGAGCTAAAGCTGGCCCAGAAT
>NW_005353506.1:621965-624785 GCF_000412655.1 Myotis brandtii | reverse complement strand
TCTCTCTCTCTCTCTCTCTCTCTCTCTCTCTCTCTCTCTCAATAAAAACATTTTTTTAAAAAAAAAAAGGAGGCTGGGACTGGTTTGGAAAAGGGAATAATGCAAGCCAATATAACTGAGAAGCCAGGAGAATATGCAACAGAAAGGGCTGAGTGTCTCTCTCTCTCTCTCTCTCTCTCTCAATAAAAACATTTTTTTTTTAAAAAAAAGGAGGCTGGGACTGGTTTGGAAAAGGGAATAATGCAAGCCAATATAACTGAGAAGCCAGGAGAATATGCAACAGAAACCAGGGCTGAGTGGTAGCCATGTCATACGTAGATGCAAAGCCAAAAAAGCACACTGTGTGGACTCTTGTCCGGTGGAGATATGTTTTTTTCAACATGCAAAGGCCATCGGATTTTTTAACGCGATGGGGACAATTTCATCTGTGCTTCCATTATCCTGGGGGAGACTGGAGACATTAGACTGAAGGCTGGAGACCAGTTAGGAGGCTGCTGCATTATTGGACCCGGAAGTGCTGAGAACCTTAACTGGGGGGACGTGAGAGAAAGGGTCAAGGTGGCTGAGACATTTTGAGATGTGGAGGTTTCAAGGTTTAGTGACTGAAAAAATAGAAGAGGAAAAGATACACCCTCAAATAATCCTCAGAAAATTAAGCATGTAAAATAAATATGACCTTACCTAACAGAAAAAGGAAATACATAAGACAGGATCTCTTTTTCCCCGAAGACACACATTAGTGAAATCCTACACCTCAGCAAATGGTGAATCTGCTCTGTTCCCCTCACCCTTCATTTGTCATCGATGTATCATTTCTCTCACACCTCACCGTTCCTTGACTTGAACTTCACACTGCATCCTGCCTTCACTGATACCATTCTGGATTTGGCCACAATCTTGTTTCGCCTGTGTCGTTGGGGTAGTTCCTAACTACTTTCCCCAACTCATTCCTGGCTCCCTGTCATCTGCTCTTAACAGCCGTCAGAGTTATCTTTAAAACACAAGTAAAATCATGACATTCCTCTTCTCAAAACCTTCCAGTAATTCCCCACTTAGAATGAAAGCCAAAGTTCTGCCTATAACCTAGAAGCCCTGCCCGAGCTCCTGGCTCCCCCACCGCCTCAGTCTCCTTCTGCCTTGTCTTTTTCCTCTTTGCTGCAGCCACACTTGACACCTTGCTGTTCCTAGAAAATGCCAACCATGCTCTTGCCTCAGGGCCTTTGCACTTGCTGTCCCCCTCCCTCCCTTTTAGGTTTTTGTTCAAAATGTCCCTTTATCAGCGAGGCCTTTCCTGACTACCCCGTGAAGCAGCAACCCTCTTCCCTTTGCTATAGTCTGGATCCACCACTTAATATTTTTCATAAAACTTGAGAAAATACAATTGGTACGGTTCGTGTCCTCCCTTTATGTAGAATGAAAACTGATGAGGGTAGGCTTATTGGTCTTTTTGTTTTCTTTTATTGCTGCATCTCCAGCATCTAGAAGAGCTCCATAGAGTGGGCATTAAACGTTTATGGAATGAATAAGTGAGTGGTTTGTATCAAGAAGGCTGAATCCCACAAGTGTGTGCTGCACGCTCCCATTGTTAATGTGTGCCTGAAATACAGCAACTGATCTGCAAGACGAGCAACTTGTTAGGATTTCCAGTAAACAATTTATAAACTATAACAAAGCACACAAAAAAGTATAGTCTCAACAAATATAATCTCTACTATACCTTAGTAACCATACTACTCGACTGTGTCCCAGCAAACTAAAAAGCTTTGAAGTGTGGGATTAGGTTAACAGGTGATCTTTGCATTCTTTTTCAAAATAGCTATAAGCTGCAGAAATCACTCCATCCAACATTTAACAAATTTATTAAACAGCTACCTATATGCCAACACTGTGCCCTGGGCATGCAAAGAAAAGACGAGCAACTTGTTAGGATTTCCAGTAAACAATTTTATTAAACAGCTACCTATATGCCAACACTGTGCCTTGGGCATGCAAAGATGAAAGGTTGTTTCTGCCTTCCAGGGGCTTACAATCTGTTAAAAAACACACACACACAAGTCAGCCTGCAGTTAAAAATGTGTGCCAAGTGCTTTGTATTTATGCTATGGGAGCACAGAAGAGGGACAGCTATTGGGGAAGAGTCTGCAAAGGCCAGGCTGGAGGTGACTGGAAGGGTTATGTGGGTTCCATGTGAGTGGGAGAGTGGGGTTGGGTGTGCTGGGCAGAGGCGCCGCGGCCTGAGCAGGGCCAGGCAGTTCTGAGGAGTTTGGGGTAGGACACTCCAGGAAGTTCTGCGTGGCTGGTACACAAGGTATCCTCTAAAAAGGGATGAAAAATGATAACACAGGCAGGGCCCAGAGGGAAAAGTAGAAGGAGATAGAAGACAAATGTGTGATGGTCATTCCAGTCGGGGTACATTGGGATAGAATGGGGACCTATCAGGAGGAGAGGGCCGGACAATGCATGTATGTTGCCACATTGAAGTTCACTTTTAATTCCAGGCGTCATTTAATAATAGTTTTACTTAAAAAGCTCTCAAGTAATATAAGTTAAGCTAAGAACAAACTAGACTTCGGTTCTGATCACACATCAATTCTGATTAGATTATTTGGATTGATAACTATAGACTGAAATTTACACACTCCTGTTTTATTTGTATCAGTAAAGTTAATGGTACAATTTGTGATTTTTAAGATTTAAAAAATATGTACTTTTTTTTCTGTTCAAGAGTTCGGATTTCTTATTTTTTTTACTCCTTTTCAAGGCACTTAAATCATTTTGGCCGCTTCATTTGTCCCTTCTTCTATCTGAGGGCAAGCAGTC
>NW_005353506.1:605382-621840 GCF_000412655.1 Myotis brandtii | reverse complement strand
AACTCTTCTCCACCTTCTCCCCAAAGCCTTTGAACTCCAGAAATGTGGTAATCACATTGACTTTCAACTTTTTGAACCATAAGAGTCACAGGGACTGAATTCAGATGCTCCCCTACCAGGGATCGAACCGGAAACGTTTTGGTGTACTGGGCAATGCTCCAAACAATTGCACCACCCGGCTACGGCTGGCCATAAGCTCTTATACTTCCTTTTCCTTGGTTTAATCATCAGCTGCACTTATGTCCACTCAACACCCACCTGATGCAATTGGCTATATTTCTCCTTCCTCCATATGACATGGAGTAGGCTGTTTTCAAATGCTTATTGATATGATAATTTGACACCAAAATTATGAGTTTTTGCTTAGGTAAAAAAATAAAGTCTAAACAGGAAGAAGGAAAAGTGACAGATGACAGAACGAACAGTTTTTATTGAAAGACCTTTAAGAGTCAGGGTTTCTGTGTGGGAGCTACAAAGTTCTAACTGGAATGTTTGCCTGACTGAGCTTGTTTCCTTTAATTCCTTGCTAAAGCTAATTGGAAATTATCAAACTGCAGGCCAGGGAGCAGTAAAGCCAGCTACTCTAACCAATGTCAAATATCCAGAAGTCTCAGCAGCTCACCTCACAGTCAAAAATGGATTGGTGCCAGTGGAGGGGGAGTCAATCAGGGAAAAGGAGACATATGTAAAACTTTAAACAATAAACACACACACACACACACACACACACACACACACACACACACACACACACACGGATTGGTGTGCAGCTCACTCCGGTGACTTGGGGACCCAGGCTCCTTCCGTCCTATGGCTGTGCCATGTTTCACATGACTTCAAGGTCAGTGTGCCTTTCTATATTGAGGCAGCAGAGCAGAAGAGTCATACAGATTTGCATGTGGGAAGTGTTGATGGCAGTGGCATTCACGGATATTCCACTGGCAAAAACAGTCACAGAACCAAAGCAAATTGTGAAGGATGCTGGTGCCCAGGAGGAGGAAAAAAGTTGGTGAAAAACTTCCTTATTTCTCAATGGAAACAGACATACACAAATTGGCTTTGACTGAAAGGTGCCTTTGGATTGGTACCTGTTTATAAAAGAGCCCTTATTTTTATTTAAAAAAAAATATATATTTTTTTTCATTCCTCAAGGCTTTTAATCTCTATGGACAAAATTCACTTTTTTTTAAAATTAATAAATCTTTTATTGTTCAGATTATTACAGATGTTCCTCTTTTTTCCACCATATCTCCCCTCCACCAGGTTCCCACCCCACCCCATGCCCTTACCCCCTACCACTGTCCTCATCCATAGGTGTAAGATTTTTGTCCAGTCTCTTCCCACACCCCCCACACCTCCTTCCCCCCAAGAATTATCAGTCCATTCCCTTTCTATGCCCCTGCTTCTATTTTTTTTTAACCTAAAACATTTTAAAACTTGAGCATAACATTTCAAGAACAAAAAGTGTTTTAAGTCCCAATTTCAATGTCCAAGAGTTCTGAGTCCAAGTTTCAATGTCCGACAGTTCCTTATGTGTAGGTGTCAGCAATGATATTTCAGTTCTGGATGGTGGACAAATGGTGGCAATGCAGGTCCGACCCTCTCTGGTTTGATCCTGGGCAACCTGCAGCGACGCACAGCTGCTGACTGCTAGCATGGCAAAGTGACGTCAGCGTCCTTCATCTCTGGATTGTTTTTCCTCTTGTCTTCATGGCTGGAGCATTCCTGATAATTCCTCTCTGTTGCAGGAATCCACATGGTCTTGGAGTTGTTTTCTGAAAATATACAAACATATTCTCGACCAAAGGTTAATAAATGGAATTTTACTTGGGGTCTTTTTTATATTTGCCCAAATGATTTTCCTTTGGCTTATTTTGACACCATGTGTGTTTTCCTGGGTGTCTTGCTGTTAGCATAAATGAAAAAATTTTTCTAGATGTAATTTAGTTACAGGATATTTTTCCTTACATGGTATTTTTCCACTATCCCCCCTTTTTTTGATTTAATTATTAGGAGGATTTTTTGGAAAAGTTACAATGCAGTCTAGGTAACTCTAAATTTTTTTAATTTTTTTGCACAAAAATATGACTGCTTTAGGATCATTGCATGTTAAGCAAATTTACCATGAAATGAAAATTTTGGTTAATACTTCTTGAGCCAATTTTAATCTGAAAACCTGACTGCTATTTTACTGTCAAATTTAATACTTTAAAAACAATCTTAGTTTACACTGTAAATATTAATGGAAAGGATTATTTTTGCATCCTTGAGAAGGCCCTGAGCATTCCTGGTGTTAGGCTGGATGTAGATATAGGGTGGCTGTTGTCAACCAAGTCTCTGTTTTCTGGGTACCGATCTCAGCTGGGAAAAAGCTCAAAGTTTCACTCTGTAATATATTCATAGTCACCTAAATTTTTACTTATATCATTCTCATAGTTATGTACGAAATAGGAATGATTATTTAAAATGGCCATATCATGTCATGGAACCCATATTATTTATATTACTTCTCTCTTTTTTCCCCCAAAATATATTTTAATTGATTTCAGAGAGGAAGGGAGAGGAATAGGGAGACAGAAATATCAAGGATGAGAATCATTGATCAGCTGCCTCCTGCACGCCCCCCGCTGGGGACCGAGCCCTCAACCTGGGCATGTGCCCTTGGCTGGAATTGAACCTGGGTTCCTTCAGTCCACAGGCCAATACTCTATCCACTGAGTCAAACAGGCTAGGGCATAACTTCTCTTTTTTGGATATTAATTTGATTTTATTAATTGGATATTAATTTGGATATTAATTTGGATATTAATTTGGATATTAATCTGATTTCTTTTAAAAATTAAAAAAATTATTGTTGACATTCAATATGTGATTAGTTGTAGGTGTACAGCATAGTGGTCAGACATTTATATACTTTACAAAGTGATCCCCCTGATAAGTCTAATACCCCCTGGCACCACACATAGTTATTACGGTATTATTGACTATATTCCCTAAGCTGTGCTTTATACCCTTATGACCTCCCCCACTTTTATAAATAAGGATGCCGTGAGCAAGTTCTGCAGTTTTTTTTATCTGTTGAATTGGTTTTTACAATTATACAGTTGCATTATTGTATAAATAATTCTGAAGTGAACACATTTCAGCAGATAGTCTTTATTCTACTAAATTATTTCCTTAGAATAAAGTATTATAAATAGGTCAATTGTATTACTGTATTCAATAGTACAAATGTTTTTAATTATTCTAGATGCATTTTTCCACCGTGTTGCTTTTCCAGAAGTGTCTACTAATTTTCAGTGCTATTAACCTTACCCTTTTATTCCAGCCTCACAAGCATTTATGAAACATTTTCTGAAATGAATTTAGTAGGTGTGAAATGGTATTTCAGAGTTGTCTCAATATTGATTACTAAGATGAACATTTTTATTGTTCGAATCTATGGAATTCTTGATGTTTTCTCTATAAATTTGAAAGAGCTGTTTATCTGGTAGAGATGTTTCTCTTTTATTGGTTTTGCCGCAATTTCTTCTCCTCTGTATCGTCTGTTATAAATGCAGGTTTCTCACATGCCCTTTGCAATGGACACAAGTGCTTTGGTGCATACATGCTGTTATTCCTTTATTTCCTTTATGATGTTTCTCTCAATTGTTTGAAAACATAGAAATCCATATAGGATCTACTTGGGGATTTGTGTTTATTTCATTGGTCTATGTGTTTATCTTGATAATAATTCTGCACAATAGAGATTTGAAAGATATTACAAGATAGGAGAGGATGTGTGTATGATGAAAGGAGAAATAAACCACTTCATTTTCTGCATATAATCTTTTCTTAGCTTGATTTAAATGTGTCCAATAACAGATAAGTGTGCGCATGGGTGTCTGTGGGGGTGTCTGGGTGTCTGTGGCAGGAAGCAGGTGGGATGAGGAAGGACAAAGGGAGACGTTGAGAAATTGTGGGGGGAGTGAGAGAACCAGTGAGCTGATGAATTGTTTGGGGTTTAAGCCATAATTATTCTGTATTGTATTGTAATTATTCTCTATTGACTTCATGGATTCCAAGCAGCTTTTGAATTGTCAGACTTGATAGAGCATAACTTTGTATTTGATTATTAATATCTGATTTAAACAAGCTTTCAAAATGAGTCATTCATGGTAATGAACTACATTCAGGTTCTCCTATTTTCTCTAAAACTAATCAAGCAAACAACCTACAGAGGCATTAAAATTAAGGACACACAAAAATGATATCAGGAGGACAGCAGTGTGGTGTTTAGTAAAATAATTTTGTTTTTCAGGAAGACATAGGATAAATGATATTTTGAATAAGCACTGCCATAATTGTGTGCAGAATTCATATTTCCTTATGCTGGGAGATAAAAAAGAATTACTTCAAGTGCAAAGAAATTTATAGTTCAGTTATGAGAATGCACTGAAAAGTAGAATTATAGCTGCCTGAGGCTTATTTGAATTTCTAATAAGGGAATTCAGAAGGAAAGCAGTGTAGATGTGATCTACCCAATGTTGTGATCATTCTTAAGACTCTCCAGATCTCCTGATAATATAAAACTTGGTTGCCGCAGAGTTATTGAAAGCATATAGAACCTGTACAGGATCTAGGATCTAGTGCAGTCCAGGGGGGAAGTTCTTTCTTGTGGTGGCTATATAGAGGCATGATCCAAGCAAACCTTCACCCACTTATTCTAGTTCATGGTCTGGTCATGTTCCCTGCCAAGGCTTTTCTGGGAAGCAATAAGGAGACAAAGATTTGTTGGCCTGGCTTCTGCCTTGACTTCATTCCTCTCTGTGGGGGATCACTTTACATTTCCTTAATTGCAAGGGCAGCTTGTATGGCTGGCAGTTGTTTGAACTGCAAAATGGATTTTAATGAACTACAGTTTCTTTTGCTCAGCTGGAACTGAAGAAGTCACAGACTAAATTAACAGCCACGATCAAAAGCTAAGATGACAGCTGTGTCACAGAAGGGGAAAGGTAGGGTTTATTTTGTGCCACTGTTTAGGATCATGTTCTTAAAATAATGGGTGTTGTAACTTCACGCTTTTTTGGTATTTTTTTATTTATTATCTTTTGTTAATACTCACCCGAGGATATTTGTGATGTTTAGAGAGAGTGGAAGGGAGGGAAGAAAGAGGGAGAGAAAGAGAGATCTGTGTGAGAGAGACACATCCATTGGTTGCCTCCTGCATGCACTCTGACCTGGTCAGGGATTAGACCTGCAACCCAGGTATGTTTCCTTGATTAGAGATCAAACACAAGATCCTTAGGTGTGAGGGCCGATGCTATAACCACTGAGTCACACTGGCCAGCATGTAACTTCATACTTTTGAGTTTGTTTGCTAATTTTTTTTTTAAGGAACCAAAAGCCTCCTGCAACGTAATTTTGGAAACCTCAGATGTTATTTATTAAAGCACATAGTCTTAGTTTTTTTCCTCATCATGACCGAATGCAATAGGTCATTGCCATTATTCCTACTGAACATCTGAGTATACAAATGCAGATAAAGTTTAACCAAATGGAACAACAGAATAAAAATTGAAATTATATTCCCTAACCTTTTTTTGTTATTAGGTATAGTAGACATATAATATCATTATAGTTTCTGGTGTACAACATAGTGATTTAACATTTTTATTCCTTATGATGCGATCACAGCAATAAGCCTAGTAACCATCTGTCACCATACAAAATTATCATGATAATATTGACTATTTTCCCCATGCTGTACATTATATCCCTAATTTTAATTTAATAAGCGGGAAAGCTTTTACTATGTCTATGTAATTCACAAAAATTTCTTCAGGCATTTTGTAAACACATTTTATGAGACATTATGCAAATTAAAATTATTAGCGTTAAATTTGTTTCTTACTATTCTTAGTTTATTACTTCTTAGGGAAACAAACTTGCCCAGTACTTTTCCAGAAAACTGTTGGCTAATGATGTGTTATAAATGCATTCCTACTCATTCATCATTTTGATAAATGGACTTAGATGAATATATGGCTTAGTTTCTTTAAAAGCCCTGTAGCAATTTTGCAACAGAAAATGGACATGCTGTGACTTAAGTTTAAAATGCATCATCTTTCCTAAGACTTGGACGAAACAAAATGAAAGAAAAATCGAGTGAGAAAAACGACATCACAAAAAAGACTCTGTTCTTCTTTTGTAGTGACAATTTTCATCTTTCCCCCAATGATAGTATATAAAGATATATTAATTCTAAATATCTCTTGCATCTAGCGGGGATAAGTCACACAGGTTTGCCCAGGACTTTGAAAGTTTTAGCACTAAAAATCCCTCTTCCTGGGAAACTCCTGAGCCCTAGGCAAACTAGAATGGTTGGTCATACCACTTGCACATGAAAAGTCTACATGTAGTGTAGGCTTTAGGAGTGGCCTGCTTCAGGGTGCAAATAATGCCATCTGATCCCCATGTTACAGTAGGCTGCATTCTCAGGCTTTACCAAGTGGCCACTGATAGTTTCAGGTTCCTCATTTTTTAATCAAAGAAGCCAAGCTTCAAACTTTATGACCTCATTCCATAAAAAGAGCAGTGGAAGTGGAAAAGATGTCTCTCTTCTGGAAACCCTCAGGCACCACTGAGTTTGGTGGGCTTATGTGTCCTCTCTTGAGACAATGACTATGGATGAATGGATGGAATAATGTGATTGGTTCTGCCCTCCCTGAACTTGCAGGTGAAGTTTACATCACTCAAACTATGTGGTGGGTGAAACAATTTCCTAAAACAAACTTGATGCCCTCAAAGAGAAGGGAGATAAGGGCTATCACATAACAAATATTCCAGTCATTTACCTTGTTAACAAAGTAGCAAGAACAAGTGCAGGGAACTTTTGTTTCTGGGTAGGATGTAGATAACAAGTAGGGAGAAGAGTAGATAATTTACAAAAAATAATTTTTTAAAGACTTTGGAAAGCTGATCAAACAAAGAGTACTCGATCAGTCGTCCTTAAACTTTTACATGTATCAGGAAGGCTTGTTGAAACAGACTACTGGCTTCCACTCTGCAGAGTTTCTGATTCAGTTGGCATGAGTTGGGGCCAGGGAATTGTCATTTCTAACAAGTCCCCAGATGCTAGCTGCTGATCTGGGCACTATACCAGACTAGAGGAAACAAAGTTTCAGAGAGGAAGAGGCCTGCCTAATAAGCAGAGATTGCTGGCCTGTCTTCCTGAAGGACATTTGCTGAGTCTGGCTGTAGACTGAAGGCTTAGCCTAGACAGGGAAATGCTACTGCTGGAAAGAAAAACTGGTAAAATTTTGAGTGTTGCATAGGCTTGCAAGACAGAATGAACTACAGAGGCACCCCAAGCACATAACAATTTTTCACCTAGAGAATATTTGCATGGGAGGTCAAGAAGCTGGGCTGGAGCCCTGGCTGGTGTGGTTCCCCTATACCAAAAGGTGGCAGGTTCAATTCCCAGTCAGGACACGTACCCAGGTTTCGAGTTCTGTCCTCTGTTTGGGGCATATACAGGAGGCAACTGATTGAGCTCTCTCTCTCTCTCTCTCTCTCTCTCTCTCTCTCAAATCAATAAAAAAAATATCCTCAGGTGAGGATTAAAAAAAAAAAAAAGAGCTGGGCTGGAAAGATAGAGTGAAAGCTACCTAACAGAGGAAAGTGCAAACAGGGAAGTTCCTAAGGGATAAAATGTTAATTTTAATCTCTATTGTTCTTTTATACACAATGTGTAGCATAACATTTTTAAAAATGCATTCAAAAAAGTGAAAAAATATGTCCAATAATCAAGAGAAAAAGCAGACAACAGAAGGAGACCCATAGATTCTGCATATATCGGAATTAACTTTCGGAGACTTTAAGAGAACAGATTAACAAGTTAAAGAAAATAGAGACAAAGTTGGCCAAAATGGAATAAAAGATGAAGAATTTCAGCAAGAAAATTATATCTATTAAAAAATGAATCAAATCTACATTCCAGAAATTTAAAAATAAATTGTGAAATTAAATCATTGCATGGGTGCAAGAGAAGACTTGGCACAATAGAAGACACAATTAGGTCCTTGAAGGCAGGTGAATAGAAAATATCTAAGCTGATACAGAGAGTGAAGAATAAAAGGACAGAATATTAAAAAATATAGATAAGTGGGAAACAAAACAAACAGTAAAATGTAGTTGATGAAAAGGGAAGAGAGAATGGATCAAGAGCAATATCTGAAGAGGTAATGGTCAAAGATTAATATTAACCCACAGATTCAAGAAGTTCAGCAAATCCCAAGAGAATAAAACCAAACAAAAATAACAATAACAACAAACAGGCTTAGGCACACAATAGTCAAATTGTTGACAACCAAAGTCAGAAGACTCCTATCCAGCCATCTTGGTGACATTTGCCAAGACAACTTTTATCACCTAATCCTGTCAAGAACATTTTGATAAGAGAAAATTATAGGTTAATTGCTTTAATGAACACATACAGAAAAATCTTAAACAAATTTAGCAGGTCGATTTGCATAATACGCTGTGACAAAATGAAATTTATCTCAGGAATACAAGATTGACGTGATATTTGAAAATTAATTAATGTAATTCCCCACATTAGCAGAATAAAGGAGAAAAACTATGGCCCTCTGAATAAATACATAATAAGCATTTGGTACCTTTATAATGGCTAAAATGTAGATGGACAATGTAAAGCAACTGGAACTCTCATACATTGCTGGTGGGAGTTCTACCTCTTTGTAGAACTGGCTGTGTTTTCTAAAGGCTCCTGGTTAGGTACTCAAGAGAAATGAATGTATATGTCCATCAAAAGATATATATACACGAATGTTCCCAGCAACTTCATTTATAACAGTCTAAAACTGCCAACAACCCAAAGTCCAATAGATGAATAAATAAATATAGCCATACCACATAAAATTTATACTCAGCAATATCAAAGAATAAACTATTGCTACCCACAACAATATGGATGACACTTAGAGATATGATGTTGAGTATAATGAGCCAGACCCAAAAGAGTAAATACAGTCTCATTCCATGTATATTAAGTCCAAAAACAGACAAAACCACTCAATGATGAATTGTGGTTGTCATTGCTGGGAGTGTAGAATTGACTGGGAAGAGCATAAAAAAGCCTCTAGCATTCTGTCAATATTTTATATCTTGATTTGGGTCACAATGAAGTAAATGTAAATAGATATAGGTCTTCATTAGAATGTACACTTAATGGTCTTTACTTCCATGAATGTATTCATGCCTCAAAGAAAAGTGGAAGTATTGGCTCTGTTTTAGTCTATAATTCTAGAGTAAAACCCATACGTTAAGTTGAGAAATGGAAAAAATAAAAAAAGAAGAGAGAAGACCTATGAGACATATTATAGCTCTCCTCAAACAGTTGAAAAGATGTTATCTGGAAAAAGGATTTGCCTTATCTATACATATAAAAGACTAAGTGACCGACCGACCAGCTGATAGATATGACTCGCACTGGCAATTTAAAAATAAAAGTTGACTTGTGCATGCGTGATACATATAAAGCTCTCGCTGGCACCAATCACACTTGTGTGTTTCGATATGTCATTGTCGATCGTGAATTTGGTTGTTTTTGATGACATTTCTATTATAGAGAAAGGGCGAATAGCGATATTAAAATATTTCTTCTAATTAATTGCCTTTAAATGTGCACAAATCCATGCACTGGGCCACTAGTTTTATATGATTTTGATTGAAGGTCAAAGATCAAGGATGAATTAGAAGCAGAAAATTTTTTTAAAATACTTTTATTTATTTCAGAGAGGGAGAGAGAGATAGAAATATCAATGATGAGAGAGAATCATTGATCGGCTGCCTCCTGCACATCCCCTACTGGGGATTGAGCCTGCAACTGAACCACGTGCCCTTGACTGGAATTGAACCTGGGGACCCTTCAGTCTGCAGGCCGAGGCTCTATCCACTAAGCCAAACCAGCTAGGGCCAGAAAAATTTTTTGAATAGATTGTTTAACAGTTATACTTTCACCCATCCTAGTATGTGTTCTTGAGCAATGTCCCATTGCCATCTCCCTTTGCAGAAGTGGAGTCTTTTTCTTCCCCCTTTGCATCTAGACTAGCCTATTAGCTTCAACCAAAAAATTTTAAAAATTGAAATGTGGCAGTGATGATAATGTATGAGTTCTGGATCCTAGGTTTAAGAGGCCTGAAGTCTCAGCCTTCATTCTTTTGAACAGTACCCTGAGACATGTAATGAATGTGCAGGAAGAGGAAAAGCTATATGGAAGTCCTGTGGGACATAGGACTGCTCGGGGTAGGCTGGACTCCCGGAATTGGAGGAATTCTAGCATTCCTGATCTCTGCTCACCAAGTGTCAGTAGTGTTCCCCAACTGCTGTAATAATTTAAGCTCTCCCTCTTTGATTTCCCCCACAAAGCTTAAAGTGAGTGCATTCACTGTGGAAAACCAGTGATTAGAAAATTATTTTCTTCATTGTTGAGCTCTTTGCCTTCAAACCTGTGATAAAAAATGACATCTAATTTCTCCACATAATAACTAAAAAACAAATTATCTTTTCCTAGTACTAAACTGTTATAAACTTAAAACAAAATTTTATATAGGAGTTGAAGTTGATTGCAAAGTGCTTTTCAGCTCTGAAAGTTTAACAGCTATTTAACTTTTAATATACCACTATGCCATAAATCACATTAGATGGAAAAAAAGGAATTATTTTTATAATTGAATGAAGGAATAGTCTAAATTATTTATGACGTTTTTACTTTAAAATTTTGTATTTAAGTGGTAATGTGTGCTCATTACAATTCAATTGTTACGGTTCAGACAAATAGGAAGATAAATTATATAAAATAACCCAGAAGCAAATCAACAAGAGAGAATCTTAGTTAATTTTCTTATAGGTTTCTTTTCATGTCTAATTTGTTTATTTGGGGCTTTAAAATATACAATAAACTTTGTATTTGCCTTTTAAGCTAATGAGCATTTCCCCTATTATTTCAAACAACTGATAGTCTTAAATTTTTTAAAACAAGAGCTGGTTGTTCCTCAATATATTTCTAACCCAACCCTCAGTTCTCCATGATAATAGAACTCTAGATTTATAGCTATACACATGACTATCTAGAACAGGAATTGGCAAACTATGGTCATTGGTCCAGATCTAGCCTGTGTATGTTTTTGTATGGCCTGCAAGCTCAGAATGGTTTTACATTTGTAGGTGTATATTATTCAGGGTTCTCTAGAGAAACAGAATCAATAGGATAATATATAGACATTTATTATAGGAACTGGCTCAAGCTATTATGAAGGCTGAGAAGTCCCACATCTGCCTTCTGCAAGCTGGAATCCCAGGGAAGCTGTTGGTATAGTTCAGCCTATATCTGAAGGCCTGAGCACCAGGAGCTCTGATGTCCAAGGCAGGGGAATTACATTAATACTTTGGTGTATTTCTTTTCTTTTTTTGTTTTGTTAATCCTTACCCGAGGATGTTTTTCCATAGAATTTTAAGAGAAACATCCACATGAGAGAGACACACATCGATTGGTTGCCTCCTGCACGCACCCTGACCAGGGCCAGGGATTGAGCATGCAACTGAGGTACGTGCCCTTGACCAGAATGGAACCCAGGACCCTTCAGTCCATGGGCCCATGCTCTATCCATTGAGCCAAACTGGTTAGGGTTGGTGTATTTCCTTTTAATCTTTAAAAGTATTTTTATGTATCTAGTTGCAATTACACTGAACCTGAAATTATTTATCTTGCTTTCTCATTTAATATGAGCATAATTTCATGTTATTATTTTTCAATTACAATTGACATTCCATTTTTAAAAAAATTTTGTTTTATTGCTTAAAGTATTACAAAGAGTATTATATATGTCTCCTTCTCCGCCCCCTCTTGACATTCCCCTGGCCTCCTCTACCCCCCAGTGTCTTGTATCCATTGGTTATGCTTATATGCATGCATACAAGTCCTTCGGTTGATCTCTTACCCCACCCCACCAACCCTCCCCGGGCTTCCTGCTGTGGTTTGACAGTCTGTTCAATGCTGCTCTGCCTCTGTATCTATTTTTGTTCATCAGTTTATAATGGTCTTTATTATCCATAAATGAGTGAGATCATGTGGTATTTTTCTTTCATTGACTGGCTTATTTCACTTAGCATAATGCTCTCCAGTTCCATCCATGCTGTTGCAAATGGTAAGAATTCCGTCTTTTTTATAGCAGCATAGTATTCCATCATGTAGATGTACCACAGTTTTCTAATCCATTCATCTGCTGATGGGCACTTAGGCTGTTTCCAAATCTTTGCTATGGTAAATTGTGCTGCTATGAACATAGGGGTGCATATATCCTTTCTGATTGGTGTTTCTGGTTTCTTGGGATATATTCCTAGAAGTGGGATCACTGGGTCAAATGGGAGTTCCATTTTTAACTTTTTGAGGAAACTCCATACTGTCTTCCATAGTGGCTGCACCAGTCTGCATTCCCACCAGCAGTGCATGAGTGTTCCCTTTTCTCCGTTGACATTCAATTTTATATTAGTTTCAGGTTTATAGCATGTTGGTTAGAAATTTATACAACACAAAGTGATCCCCCAGGTAAATCTATTAATCCCCAACACCATGCATAGTTATTGCAATATTATTGACTACATTTTCTATATTGTGCTTTACATCCCAATAACTATTTTGTAACTGCCACTTTACCATTTTCACCTAGATATTATTAGTTTTTATACATATTTACTATGTAATATTCCATTATGTGATGTCCAATAATCCACAGAGTTATCTCAATTTAGCTAACTCAATTAACAAGCCACAATGAAACTGCCTGATAATTTTAAATAGATGTGAGTCAAGTATATAGAAATGACAATTGAATAAACTATTACGCTTTCATGGTACTTTTATTTTATTTCCTAAGAAACCTTAAAGTCCCTAATAATAATTGAGAAATTTAACTCCAGCTATTAACAATAACTTACAACAGAGAAGACTCATACTTGGTCTTTATAAAATACTAGAGGCCCAGTGCACTGGTGGGGTCCCTTGGCCTGGCCTGTGGGGATCGGGCCGAAACCAGCTCTCTGACATCCCCTGAGGGGTCCCAGATTGGAGAGGGCGGTTCTCAGGTGATGCACCCTGGAATCAGGCTCCCTCCTCTCTGGTTCTGGGTGTGTCACCCGAGAACTACTGCTGCCAAGTCACCGCAGCTTGGCAGTTCCTGCATTGAGCGTCTGTCCCCTGGTAGTCAGTGCGAGTCATAGCTACTGGTTGTACAGTTGGACGGTCAAACGGTTGCTTAGGCATATATATATATATATATATTACTCCCTTAAGCAGCTTGATCACCAAAGGCTGCACGTAACTCCCATTTATAGTGAGAATGTATTTTACTATGGAAACCATTTTATCAAAATGCCTCCCAAGAGTATTGAGAGGAGACCTTAAATGCTAAAGTTTGAGACTTAATAAAGGTCCAAAGGGTGAAAAAGCATTAGAAGCAGAATGAAGATCTCAGGTTAGATACAGCTATCTTATTCATAGGAAAAGCTAGTGAAAGAAATTTGACTTGATTTGATAGCATGTCAATAGTGTTCTAAAAATAGAGTGAAGATTAATGGGTAAAACCAGAAAGAGAGAGAGAGAGAGAGAGAGAGAGAGAGGGAGATCTAAAACCATTCTATTCCAGGAAAATTATTTTGTTGTTCCTTTTTTTTTTTAAATCCTCACTGGAGAATATTTTTCCATTGATCTTTCAAGAGAGAGTGGAAGGGAGGGAGGAAGGAGAGAGAGAGAGAGAGAGAGAGAGAGAGAGAGAGAGAGGCATTGATATGAGATATATATCAACTGGCTGCCTCCCACATATGCCCCAACTGGGGCTGGGGATTGAACCTGTAACTGAGGTATGTGCCCTTGACCAGGAATGGTACTGAGACCCTTTGGTCCATGTGCTGACGCTCTAACCACTGAGCCAAACCGACCAAGGCTGGTTGGTGTTCCTTTTTAATATAAACTTCTGGGTTATTAAAATTTGAAAACAGCCTAGACAGAGATTATCACCTGTGCAATGAAAGATTATGGCTTCCTAAAAGATTTTCATGTTTAAGAAGCACAGTAGCAAGTACTGGCAGCGGGAAAGAACAATGCAACTTTAACAGAGCAGGAAGTTCATCCTCAGTTTTTCTGAATTGCAACCCGTGGGGACCACCTACAACTATGAGATGAGGTATTATCTTTGATTTATGAGTAAGCAACAAGAGATGAGAGCATTTATTAGAAAACTCTCTCTCTCTCTCTCTCTCTCTCTCTCTCTCTCTCATAGATACAAAGAAATGAGAACTGCAGTGCTGGTAGAACAAGTGTTTTACAGAGAGGAGTTCCACTATGTATTCAATGTCAAGATAATATTTGTCTTTGATAGTCTTGTGTTAAATAATGTTATAACAGTAACATTGGACTTTAAACAGGACAGAAAGAAATAGTAAAAATACAAATGTGAAAGGAATAATATCCAGTTTAAGTTTTCTGGTATTGTTATAATCTTGAATTAGTATGCCTAGAGATGTTTGATTTTGAAAAATTAATAACATACTGACATAATGGGAAAATATTTGCAAATCATATAGCTAATAATGGACTTGTGTCCAGAATATATGAAGTACTCTTACAACTCAACAGTGAAAAGATTAAAAACTCAATTTATAAGAGGATTTGAATAGATATTTCTTTAAGGAGGATAGACTAATGGCCCAGAGCTACATGAAGAGATGTTCAACATCATTATGATTAGAAAAATGAAAATCAAAACCACAATGAGATACCAGTTCATACTTACTAGGATATAAATGGACAATAACTAATGTTGATGAGGATGTCTAGAAATTGAATCCCACATGCATTGCTGGTGGGGTATATTACTCAGCAATTTCACTGCTAAGTAGAAATGAAATGAAAATTGTGTCTACACTAACACTGGTACACAAATGTTCATAACACCATTATGCTTAATAGCCATTACATGGAAACATCCCAAATGTCCACCAACTGATGAATGGATAAATGAAAAGAGTTGTATTTATACAATGGAATAGTATATACTTGGGATGAAAAATAGAATGAAATACTGATCCATGTTACAATATGTATGAACCTTGAAAACATTATGCTAAGTAATGCCACTCACAGAAGGCCACATACGGTATGTAAAATGTTCAGAGTAGGAAAATTCATAGATGCAGAAAGTAGATTAGTTGTTGCCAGGAGCTAGGGGAGGGGAAATAGGGAGCAACTGCTAATGGGTGTGGGGATTCTTTTTGGGCTGATGAAAATGTTCTGAAATTTGATAGTGATGATGTTTGCACAACTTTGAGAATGTACTGAAACCCACAAATTGTATACATTCAAAGTGTGAATTTTATCATATGTGAAATGTATCTAAAAAAGCTGTTATAAAAATTAAATTTATACTATAAAAACAGAATTTCTAAAGAATTGGAACAAAGTTAAGTTTCTAGATTCACTTAAGACATTTTCTTTCTCTTTTAATATTATAAATAATTATACTACATTTGTTTACTTGACTGAACCAAGAAAGTGAAATCAAAGTCATGAAAATAAAGATAATTACTTTTCCATCTGACCAAGCTACTTTTGGTTTTGCTTTCATTCATTTATTTATTACCTATTTTATTACCAACTAGAGGCCCATTGCAGGAAGATTCCTGCAAGAATAGGGCTTCCTGAGGCTGGAGCAAAGCCTCGCCCCCTCCTGTCTCCGCTGCCTCGCTCCCTTCCATCTCCGCCACCTCACTCCCTCCCTTCTCCACCGCCTCCCTTCCTCCCTTCTTCGCTACTTCGCTCCCTCCCATCTCTACTGCCTTGCTCCCTCCCATGTCCGCTGCCTCAGCTCCGCTCCCATCTCTGCTGCCTCAGCTCCGTTCCCTTCTCTGCTGCTTCACTCCCTTCTATGCTGTCTTCAGTCTTCGCTCTGCACCTGTGTATGCAAATTAACCTCCATCTTTGTTGGGTTAATTTGCATATCGCTCTGATTGGCTGGTGGGCATAGCAGAGGGACGGCCAATTTGCATGTTTCTCTTTTATTAGTGTAGACTAGAAGCCCGGTGCACAAAAATTTGTGCACTTGGGGGGGAAGGGGGGGTCCCTCAGCCCGGCCAGTGCCCTCTCGCAGTCTGGGACCCCTCGGGAGATAACGATCTGCTGGCTTAGGCCTGCTCCCGGGTGGCAGAGGGCAGGCCCAATCCCTAGGTGCAGCCCCTGGTTGGGCTCAGAGCAGGGCCGATTGGGGAGTTGGGGCGCCGCCCCCTGTCATGCACAGAGCAGGGCGGATCGGGAGGTTGCGATGCCACCCCTAGTCACGCTCAGGGTACGGCCGATTGGGGGGTTGGGGCACCGCCCCCTGTCACACTCAAGGCAGGGTCGAT